>NC_134484.1:402590462-402750462 GCF_040206685.1 Ascaphus truei | reverse complement strand
GTGGACTCAATCAATAGAAGACAGGTGGGTACTTCAGACCCTTTCCTACGGATACCACCCGGAGTTGAAGAAGATTCCAAGGAAAGATGTGCTCGGACAAGAGAAGAGATCAAGGGAATGCGTGTCATTCTGAAAGACTTGTTGCAAGAAGAGGTAATAAGAAAGGTGCCTCAAGATCAGAGGAAAACAGGAGTTTACTCCAGAATATTTGGGGTAAAAAAGACATCAGGAGGATTCAGAACAGTTCTGCACCTAAGAGAACTGAATACCTACTTGCAAGTAAGAAAGTTCAATATGTTCTCACTAAACAACATTATTTAGGAAGTAAAACATTATGATTGGATGATATCAATAGATCTCAGACGTCTACTTGAACATTCCAGTAGCGAAGAAACATCGCCCAGAACATTCATGAAGGTGTTGGGACCATTGATAGCGGAATTAAGAAAGGTGGGCATAGAAATATACCCTTACTTGGACAATCTACTGGTAAAGTCGCAAGGCAAAGATTATTACAAGACAGAGAGGTAGTAATATCATTTCTACAACATCATGGCTAGATTGGAAACGAAAACAAGAGCCAACTAATTCCAGCACAATTTTTTAAATGTCTGGAAATAGAATTTTATTCGGCAGAAGGAGAAATGAGTTTGCCTCCCTCCAGGGCCCAAGACATTGGGATCTGTACAAGGGCACTGAGGATGGCAAGCGTCGCTTCTACAGCAGATTGTATGAAACTCCCGGGAAAATTCACATCAACATTAACTTTGGTAAATGGGCATTGCTTCATATGAGGCCTCTACAAGAAAATTTCTTGCAACAATGGAACAGAAATCCAAAGGATATGATACAAGAATACACACCCACACGCAAAGGCCGAACTAAGATTGTGGGTGAATGTCCAAAATCTGTTAAAAGGACATACTCTACGATACACCAAGTTCATTGGTTAACGATCACCACAGATGCCAGCAGCGCAGGTGGGGGAGGGCAGATGAGAGATCTAGTGGTGCCAGGTGCTTGGTTCACAAATGATCAACATTTACCAGCAAATCTGCTAGACCTCATGGCAGTTCAGAAAGCACTAGAAGTATTCCAAGGTCACATAAGACGTGGATAGATACTAATAAGATCCGACAACAGCACCGTGGTAAAGTATATAGCCAAACAAGGAGGAACAGAGTGAAAGACTGATTAAATTAACGTCAGAAATCCTGTCATGGGCAGAAGGCTATGTCACAAATATGCACGACAGAACGCGAATGCAGATTATGTTAGTCGCAACAAAATTCACCCTGGAGAAGGGGCCTTAGACAGCCAAGTATTTCCCGAAATAGTGAAGCGCTGGGGTAACCCGAAGTAGACCTGATGCCACAACAAATGTGGCCTATTATGCCACAAGGCAATTTCACCCCTGTGCAATGCAGACAGGTGCCCTCCGTTTCAATTGGCAGTTCAAACTGGCATATCTCTTTCCTCCAATCCCCTCTTATTGCAAATGTATTGAGGAAGATAAAATTCGACCAAGCAGAGATGATAAAGATAGTGCCATATTGGCCAAGGAGACCATGGTTTGTCCATATAATAAACATGGCAAAGACACTCTGTGGCATTTACCGAATGTACGAGGGTTGCTACGTCAAAACCCGGCGAAGCATTAAGATCCCAGACAATTGGCTGTGGTGGCTTGGAGATTGAGTGGAAAATCCTAAGAGATTAAGGATGTTCAGATTGCACAATATGTACTCTTTGAAGCAAGGAAAAAGTAGACATCGACTGTCTATTACAGAATTTGGCTTTTTTCAGTGACTGGTGTGTAAAACAGAAACACAAGTTCTTCTCACCAACCTCTGTGACATTGATAAAGTTTCTGCAAGAAGGATTTGACAGCAGACTCAGTCGGAGTCTATTAAAAGTGCAAGTATCTGCATTATCAGCACTACTAGAGAAAAATCTAGCAGCTAAAAGGCTCATCATTCATTTCTTGCAAGCAGTCAAAAGATTAGGACCAAAAATCATGGGTAGAGTTCCCTCATGGGAACTCTTGCTGGTTTTGGATGCTCTGACAGCACATCCTTTTGAACCTACAGTATACATCAAATATTGTTGAAGCTATTTTCATGAAAGATTGGGTTCCTCGTCAGCAAGGAGAGTGGGACAGTTACAAGTTCTATCTCATAAAGAACTGTTCCTTATCATTCACAAGGATAAGGCAGTCATGCGACCAGTTTACCATTCTTTGCCTAAAGGGGTATCTCAATTTCACCGTAACCAAGAAATTGGAATTCTCTCATTTTCCCCAAAAACTGGATAATAAGAAAGAGGAAGAATTGCACAGTCTCGATGTGGGGAGGTGTTTTGAAAACCTACAGTATATCAACTGAGTGTAAAGTATTAAAAAGTCACATAGGCTGTTGATCCTCTCAGAAGGACCCAGGACTGGGCAAGCAGTGTCCAAGGCAACAATATCCCGATGGATAGTTTCATGCAAAAGGAAAACATATGAACATAAAGGAGAAAATCCACCTTTTTAAGTCTAACGCCTCATTCAACAAGGGCCATGGCCACATCATGGGTATTTATGGCACAGGCATCATCTGCAAGGCAGCCGTATTCTCATCATGTAACACATTTATGAAATACTATAGACTGGACATTCATGCCTCACCGGATGCAAGCTTTGGTCGCTAAGTACTGGAGTAACCAAATAAATGAGTTGAAACTGATATTGGTGTTATTTATTATTGCCTCCCTTATTGTATTGCTTGAGCATGTAACTATGGTGCCCACCTTCAGATCGTTCATCTTGTGGCCAGAGTCAGAGAAATGTTCGCCGACAGGACTGTCTCTTGGAATATTTCTCTGACTGGCCACAAGAGAAACGATCTGAAGGTGGCCATACGCAAAGGTAATCTTAGAACACCAAAAGAGAATTGGTTGCATGAATACAAATTTATGCAACTGTTCGGGACACATAGTGATGGCCTAAATCGAGACACAGTTTTATGAGTCACTACTGACATGAGAGAACACTCTAACCATGAGTGCTAAAGGCCATGGCCATACATACGGTGCTATATATATATATATATATATATATATATATATATATATATATATATATATATATATATATATATATGCACACACAGCTGTCTCTTACACATACAAATACTCTATGTAATTCCATCCCTATATACCAATACGGACTACATAGTATTTACACACACTTCTAGTAATGCTACAGCCTCTTACATTTCCACACCTACCCACACCATTGATATACACTCCCACTCCACATACACCTTTTATAAAGCGCTGTATACACTGTGGGCTCTTTACCAATTTATATTTACATATATACACACACACACACTCTTACATCACTAACATTCAGGGACTATTTAACACCTCAAGTCATAAATCGCATTCTACAAGGGGGGGGGGGCGTGTTTAGGTTTCAGTCACACATTCCTACAGTATATGCACTGTTTTTCAGTTTATCCTTGCCTGCTTCATTCAATGTACCATCGCCGGAAGAAGAGATCAGTGTATCTCGAAAGCTCGCACAAATAAAAGCATTTTGTTAGCCACAGAACGGTATCGTCTATTCATTTTTGATTATTAAAGCTTGGCTATCACGGTACCGATAACTCTATATCTATATCTATTGTATTTTTCAGCTATGGGAGATACCAAAGACTACCTGCAGGTAGGAGGAGTGTCATTTTATGTTACTACCTGCAGAATTCAATCTCCTGTCCTACTGAAGCGAAGGATTGACTTAACCCTATGGTGCCCACTGCTTCATATTGCAAAGCCAGTATAATCGGCCTCAGCGATGAGACCCAAAAGGTAGAAACAGCTGTCTGTGAGTAGTTTTACTGGCTCTTATTTAACCCAGGCTGTGCTTAAAAGCTGTGTAATGCAGCAGGCATAAGCTTATAGGGGTCCATGTTAAAATGAATATGAAGCAAAAGGTGACACTGTGCTCATTTGCATGTCATTTCCCAGAATCCCTGGCTGCAGTGCTAAGAGATAATGGTGAAAGGCAGAGCTGCAGACCTGTCTGAGACGTGAATAGAAGTGCTATTTTTATTAGTTATAATTTATAATGATCATAAATTAGGAGCTGTTGCTAAAGGAGAAGCTGCTTGGACTGTAAACTTGAATTGTAAGTAATGCACTTGGTGCAGATGACGTGTAAAAGAAAATGTAAAACAATGCAACATACAGAGCAATGTCTGGGGATGACAAATGTTATCACTATTGTACAGTAAATAGTCTGTGGTTTAAGGCTACATTAAGCAATGAAGTTCCTCTGAATGATGAATGAGTGTATACAAATGAAGCGGACGTTATTCGAACAAATCTCGAAATGGAATTTCGAGATATGCCCAAGATTCTCACGTGTTGCGCCGCGGCAGACTAATGGCCCGCTGGAGTAACACAGCAGGGGTCCCTGCTGTGTGAATCGTACCGGGGTCTGCTTTTATGTAATAGACACGCAGTAAGTATGTCCTATAACAAGATTACTATTACAGATGATTTATTTCCTGGGCGCATCTGCACTCCAAATTCAAATAGCAACATGAACACAGGATATGTTTCTCTTGTTATGAAAGGTATATAAAAAACAACTTCTTAAGCCAATCTCCTATCCCACTAACTGTGCGGGTTGAACTCCATGCCACTATCACATTGGGAGTACGTAATCCCGCCGAGTTTCGTGACGCGGGGGCTATATATGTATTTTGTGCATTCACCACATAAGTACTTCTGCGAAGTACAAAGACAAAATACAGTATTGCTAATTTTTTATATCGGAATAGTAGGATGCAACTTCTTAAATGTGGTACTGAAAACCAAGAAGACTTCATGATGGTTTCAGTGGATGTGGTTAAAACTAAATTGGACTGTGACACTTACTTAATATGTGCTAGAATATCTTGCAAAAGAGATTAGTAGAATAGTAGATGAGAACCCCAGGGCTCTGTCCATGGACCTCTTCTCTTTCCTCTGTACACACTTTCTCTAGGTGGCCTAATCACATCTCTTGGGTTCAAATATCACCTCTATGCTGATGACACACAAATTTACTTTTCAACCCATGACCTTACACCTGCTGTACAGACCAAAGTTTCTAAATGTTTCTCTGTGATATCATCCTGGATGGCCCTCCGCCGACTTAAACTTAACATGGCAATAACAGAGCTCCTCATGCTTCCACCTAAAACTGGCCCCACTACCTCTTTCCACATTACTGTTGGAAGTTCAGTCATACACCCAGTAGCCCAAGCACAATGCCTAGGGGTCACATTCAACTCCTCTCTCACTTTCTCCTCTCACATTCAAAACGTATCTAAAACCTGTCGCTTTTTCCTCCGCAATATTACAAAGATACACCCTTTCCTCTGTTGCTCCACTGCTAAAACTCTGACACAGGCCCTCATTCTCTCCCGTCTCGATTACTGCAACCTCCTGCTGTCCGGCCTTCCTGCCTCTCACCTGTCTCCCGTGCAATCTATCCTAAATGCTTCTGCCAGAATCACTCTACTCTAAATCTGTCTCAGCGCCTCCCCTGCTGAAATCCCTCTCCTGGCTTCCTATCAAATCCTGTATCACACATTCAATTCTCCTCCTCACTTTTAAAGCTTTACACTCTTTTGCCCCCACTTACATCTCTGCCCTAATTTCTCGCTATGCACCAACCCGACTCTTGCGTTCAGCTCAAGGATGTTATCTCTCTACCCCCTTTATATCTAAAGCCCTCTCCCGCCTTAAACCTTTCTCAATGACACCTCTGGAATGCCCTTCCCTTCAATACCCGTCTAGCACCCTCTCTATCCACCTTTAAGACCCACCTTAAAACACCCCTGCTTAACGAAGCATATGAGTAGCTCCCTGGTTAACATTATGCACATGATACCTAAAGCTTGGCCCCTTGCAGACGCACTTACCAGTATGCCCTCCTACTGTATCTGTATGTTCCTCATACCAATTAGATTATAAGCTCTTCGGAGCAGGGACTCCTTTTCCTAAATGTTACTTTTATGTCTGAAGCACATTCCCATGATCTGTTATTTCTATTTTTTGTTATTTATATGATTGTCACGTGTATTACTACTGTGAAGCGCTATGTACATTAATGGCGCTATATAAATAAAGACATACATACATCATGACGGAAATTCGTTAGTTTTATTATGATAACATTCTTGAATCAAAGCCAGTCTTTTCTTAAATATCCAATAGGGTTTATTTTAGCTAATGACATGTCTTTTGAAACAAAATGATGTATGAATTAGACAAGCAATGAGTAGTTGAGTCAGGGAATGGGAAAAGGTAAGTGAAACCCTGTTTTTATCAGCTAAATTAAAGGGGATAATTAGAATCAGGTGTTTAAATTATTAGGTATATGTTAAGGGGTGAGTTTAGGAGGCCCTACCCTATATACAGATCAGAAACTTTGTGAGTTTGGTCTTTACCATACAGGTGTGTAGAAACATGTCATGCAGACATTCTAAGGGCCACTCCAAGGCCCTCAATGATTCAGAGAAAGTGAAATAGACCTGCACACGGGCTGGTAGGGAAGTAACAGCAACCATGCGTGACAGTGTAAAAAACATAAGCAAAACATTATCCAGCCAGCATATAGTAAATTAAGGTTGCACTTACCCCTGCCAGGATGAAGACCGTCCTTGTCCTCCTTGTCGTCCTTTGCATCCTCCTCATCTTCAATGTGCATTGACAGTAAATTAAAAATAACGAACTACTGACCTGCAACCCCTTAATCACCTTAGCGGTTATTAACCACTCTGGTAATTAAGGGGTTAAACCCCCTGCCACTACCCACCCGGGAGGCCTAACCACTCTCCCTGGGCAACTACCCCAACCCCTCACCCCCTCTACCCATTGATTGTCACAATGGTGTTGTGGGCATGGATTGCCACAATGGCAATGAATGGGCAAGCTACAAATAAAAAAAACAAACACTGAATAAAATACATTACATTTCAATAAAAAAATTTTTTTGCCAATAAACCAATTCATAACCGCTAAGGTGATTAAGGGGTTGCAGGCCAGTAGTTTGTTTTCTTATTTTACTGTTGGTGTCCACGGAAAACGACTAGGATGAAGACGGCCTTCATCCTGGCAGGGGTAAGTACAAATTTATTTTACTATATGCTGGCTGGGTGATGTTTTGGTTATGTTTTATTTTTTTAATGGGCAAATGTGCCATTATCCAGATCTGGATAATAGGGATTTTGCCCATTACTGTACTGTATGTGTGGTGGGTGGGAGGGGGGAGGGGGTTCAATGTATTGTATTGGTGTTTGTATTGTAATATTTATTGGGGGTAGAGGGGTGGGTGAAGGGGGTAGTTGCTCTGGGATGGGTGGTTAGGCCTCTCGGGTGGGTTGTGGTATCAGGTTAACCGTTTCATCCACATTGCGGTTACTACTGCTAAGGTAATGAAGGAGTTAATCACTCCCACTACCCACCCGAGAGGCATAACCACCCATCCCCTCTACACCCAATAAACTAGGTACTCTGCCTTAACCCCTTCATTACATTAGCGGCTTGCCGCTAACGTAATGAAGCTGTTTTTATTTTATAACACAGTATTTTATAACACAGTATTGAAGCGGGGGGTCTTCCTGAACCTTAATAATTTCAGCCTTGGGACACCATGCTTCCCGAGTTACAGGCCCCATTATGGGGTGCCCGTATCCGCCTGCATTGTTTAAATGTCCTGGTCACGTGACGCAGGAGAATTTAAACATGGCGGGGATACTGTCACCCCATAACGGGGCCTGTAAATTGGGAAGCAGGAGGTCCCAGTAACTGAAATTAATGCGGTTCAGCTCCAGATAACCTTGCTTCAATATTGTATTATTAAAAATAAAATAAAAACCGTGCGATCGCCTTTTTGAGGCGTGCATGGAAAGTGACTGATTCAGTCTCTCTCTTGAGTGTGCGTCTCTTACAGACAGGAGCAGCCCGGTAGGATAAACACAGCGCGAGGTCCATTCAGACGCAGGGACCCCCGCTGTGTTAATCCCGATGGGCCATTACCACCTGCTATGCAGTGCGCCGCGGACCGTCAAGGCATAGCACATGGTTGAACAGCCCATGCTCACAGTCAAGCTTCCGACCATAGCGCTACATCGGTATATATCTTTTCTCAACCTCATGTTGTTACTATATAACTCTGTAACTAATCTAAATTCCTATTTGATGAGCTAATTTTTGTTATTTGTCTTTCATTGCTAGTACAATGACCAATGACATTTCTTTCAAATATAATGCCTTTATTTCTATTTCCCCCTCCCCCCCCTCACCATTTAAGTCATTTTCTGTTTCAGGATTTTTTTTTATCAACCAACTGTGCATTCAATTTAATGTACCATTTGTCTGCCTTTCTATGTATACATTTCCCTCTCTATTTACTCTTCCTAGAAAATTGAGACCATAACCTCTTCCTCATTTTCATTTATGCAATGGACCTAACACAGATATCCATCACCAGTAACAGTGCACCATTATACTGTGTGTGTATTTTATTAATAGCGGTCTTTGTAATGATGAAAAAAAGAAAATTAATTGTATTTAATCCATACTCTTGCCATTTCAGAAATGGACAGTGTGATATGATGCTTCGTACTGCACTTTTATAAAATTTCTCTGCTGTTTTTTGCCCCCAAATTCCAACAATTAAAGTGTAATTGTGTTTATCTTGGTTTGTGACTTGAAACCATACAATCATTTAAATGTTGTATGTATATTTATATTTATCGACATAAAAATACAACAGAACTGATTTATTTAAAAAAATAATACGATTTCACATGTTTGATGTTGGAGAGGTGGTGATGTCACCGCTCTCAAGCATGAGCGCGCTTAGGGGTAGCATGGCCGCGGTCCCATTCTGCACTGTAGCATGCGCGCCAGGCGGGGTGGTGGCGCTTGCACAGCGCTTCACCGCGATATGCAGTCTGTTTTGAAATGCAGGAGACTGCGACAGGGGGGCGTGGCAGGGTTTTTGCAGGGGCGTGGCCATGACCTCACGCGGCAGGTTCGCCCTCATTGGCTGAACTACAGGGGGCGTGGCCACCTCTCCGTCGCAAGTACTAAATACAATTTAGCTGTCTTTGGAAAGGCGGGTAATGGAGCGCAGCTGCCAAATGCGCGCCAAGGCACATAGTGAGCCCAGCCCCATTGAGGGGTGGTACTTGTAGAACGTACTGGGGACCTAGCCATAGATTTCGTCTTACTTCCTACCCCATGTGTTGTCTACTACAGTATGGCTGTTAGTGTTTTGTTGAAAAACAGGTGAGTACATGAGATGCTTATTCTTAGCCTGTGGGCTACAGCTTCATGGAATTTAATATCAAAAGCAGTTACGAAGTTTTGCGTCCAAAGCTGATCTTTTAATTTAATAATAAATAAAATAAATAGTTGTCTGCAAAATAGTGTGCATCATTTGTTGCATGTTGCCGAAAGGGCAATTCTGTTAATTTTTTGCCATCAGCATTCTTTTATAAAGAGACATAACCAGGGGCACTTATTTATGCATGCTTTATAGTTTTTGAAGCCTTTGTTTATTACCTGAAGGGACCAATTTCAAATGAAAAAAAATTGTGAAAGTTTTCTAAACTCAAAGCTATAAGCTTGTATTAATATTACTATAAATGTGTGTTACAACAATACATGTTTCTAAAGATAACCCCGTTGTCTGGTGTAGTTTATCTTCATGAATGACACATATTAGTACATGTTTTCTCATTCTGTATATGTTGGCAAAGTTCAGCCTTTGTTTGATGTAGGAATGTATCATACTCTGTTGTATATATTAGATGTTGTTGGTATTTAGTTTTGATTTATGATCCTTCGTTGGATATTACAGTATGTGTGCTGTTTTTAGAACGCTTGTTTACATTGAGATTTGAGTCATTTCAGTAGAGCTGGTGAAGTAGAATTATTATCGTTTATTTGTAAGGCGCCAACATATTTAAGTAGTGTGGTACAATGGGGACACAGAGTTATGTATATTATATAAACAGAATGACATTGCAAATAAATAAGGACAAACAAGTGCAAACAGATACAGAAAGTAATAAGGACCCTGCTCTTGAGAGCTTACAATCTAGAGGGATAAAGGGCAATATTGAAACAAAAGGTAAAATGACTGCTCATTATGGGACTGATGCCTCAGGATGGAATATGGTCCAGCCGTACAGCTAAACCCATACATTTTTGGTGGGGTGGGAGGTTATATAGTGTTAAAATACTTTCTTTGACTATAAATCACAGTTTCAGCTTATTTCCATGTCTCAAACCTTTCAGATGCTGCAATGTTTTTTTCCGTATATTTTTTATTTAACACATCTTTCTCAAACAATGTTAAAGACACAGGGATGGGGTACAGAAATGAATAAAGGGACAGGGGAGGGGATTGGTGCGATTTAACACAGTACAATCAGTTAACTCAGTTATACTATATCTACACAGGCGGCACACTTTATTTGAGTACGGCTCATTCCGCAAGCCGGGATATGTCCCGGCTTGCGAGCCGCCCTCCCTCAGCGCGGTCATGCGTCATCGGGTGCCTGTGCCGCCTGTACGCGTGCCCAGGGCTCCCCGAGGGAGCCCTGGTATCGCGCGGATGTGAGGACGGCGGCGGGACGTTCCGGGGGACCCGGCGGACCCGGTGAGGAGAGGGGGAAGCCCCGATCGGCGGGCCTCTCCTCCGAGGCTTCGGCGCGCGCCCGGCACCCTCCGGCGCGCGCCAGGCACCCTCCGGCGCGCGCCAGGTTACTGCTGCGGCCGAGAACGGGCAAATGCTCGAATAAACTCGGCCGCAGCAGTACTAGAAAATACATACAGCTCAACCCCGTTATAACACGAATCCGCTTATAACGCGATGCAAGCGTGGCTCCCGTTTTTTGTATTTATGAATACTTTACAACACGATTATTGGTATCTTAAATACTTTATTGTACAATGCCTACAATTGTACATTATTTCTAACGCGATGCGCTTATAACACGATGTGATTCTTTGGACCCCAAGCACAGCGTTATAAGGGGGTTGAGCTGTATTTCATTTCAAATAATAAGATCCACAGTTACATTTAGTTTGAAATTGATATGTCAACAGGGAAAATACATCATTATTTGTATTTATAAATAGTTAGGAGTATGAGTAATTAGTCCAGGGGGTCCAGATCTCACTGTAGCTAGTCATATGTTCCTGAGCGGTAACTAAAGAGCCTTTCCATAGCGCTGTTAATTCGATGTACCAGTATGATAGATGCCATTGGTGGAGGGGAGGCTCTTCTGTTTCCAGTATTTGCTTTGGAATACTTGATAGCCATAAGAATGTGAGAGATTCATAATTTACCATTTTTAGTTATGTTTGGAATATTCAAATTTAATTTAAAAGGACTGTATAAGGGTCTTGGGGAATTGTTATGTTTAAGATATAAAGGATCGTGCATATTCGATCCCAGGTCTGGGAGATTATTGGACACTTTCACCAAATATGCAACATGGAATCCACTTCTCCAGATTCCCTCCAGCATGTGTGGTACATCTCAGGAAATATTTTATGTAATGTCTCTGATGCTACAATTTTAACATATTGATAAGCATGGAGTACATTTTCTATTTCTAATAGATGTTTCTTTTTTTCCGTGAAGCATAAAATAATCTATACCATGGAGGGAAATATTGGAAGGTGCAAACCCCTTCCCATCTTCGGAATCTTTTTATGCTTTATTCGAATGCAGGAAACCACGCTTGGTCCCACAGTTGTTACAATACAAATATATATGCTTAAATATTACATTTAAAAAAAACATCTAGACTTTGTATATTCTTTTAAATGGATGATAGAGTATTATATCCATTTATGTATTTAATTTGAATCTCTAAAGTCAAACACATTTTCTGCAGTGGTATACAGCTGTAGCTCCAATAGGCTACTTTAGCCAAGCATTTTAGGAAGCAGTAGCTGGAAACTGAAAACCTATTTTAATCATTTTATTACTTGTCGCAGGAATCAAGCAGAATGACATCTTAATTAAAGCAGCAGTTCAAGCAAATCCTCTGTGTGTTTTTTTTAATACAGTTCTTCAATTATGTACTATGAGAAAATACTTGTAGCATTTTTTTTAAACATCTTTGAAAGACAATTTTTAATGTATTCTAATGTAACGAGAATTTTTGTTCCTATAGCAACCCTCTACAAAGGCACAACCCCTTCCTTTTCTGTAACAGGCTCTGGCACACCCCTTTTTGAGTCCTGCCCTCCCTCTAGCAGTGCACAAGTCCAAGTGTATCTTACTGCCTGGTAACATGATCTTCCCCACACAACTTTCAGTGCAGCAGGAGAAATGGATCAGAGATGCAGAGTAGCTCAGATAGGTGAATTAAACCTTATGCCAGTGTTTATTCGATTGCACGTGTATATATGTGTAGCACACTTCCCCCCCACCCCCTGGGAGATGTGTGGCTATGGTGTGTGTGTGTAGTTGTGATGCCTTACCTGTGGCTCACAGGAGGCTTGAACCTGGGGTGTTCCTGAGTTGACAATCGGTAGCGCCTCCACCTGTATGGGATCCTACTATGTAAGATAACCCCATACAGGAACCCCATGCAATAAAACACACGTTGGGTAAATATAACAGTTTTACTACACAGAGCATACATATATATTAAACACGACCACTGCGGTCACGCTCGACCGTATCCTCCAACACCCTTCGTGTCCCACGCCTGTTTCGCAGTCCACCCAAAGTACCTAGGGGCCCTTGGGCATCCAACCACACTAATGTCCACCAGGAACCACTGTGTGTGAGACAGCGCTGCCCCACTAAGATGTAGAGTTGGTGCACGTGTGAAGTTAAGGTACCTGCCGTGTGCTCCAGCACACGGGCACGCCGTTGCAGCAAGATGGGATCCACGGATCCGCAGTGGTGAACCGCGACGCTTCCGCCACTACGGTGGGCCCCACATGTATTGTACCACCTTTAATAGTCTATTGCAGTAGCAGGTGTCTGGTCCCAGACCACCTGAGGCCAGGATGCAACTGCGTCCTGGCTTGGTCCCTATCACTGGGGTTACAGGGGCAGTGTCCCTATCTACTGGGCCTGTCCCTGCAGCAACCACAAGCTGAAAGGGGAGTCAGGGCCTAGTTGGGGCCTAACGGGGGTATCTGGCCTAGTGCAGGTGCCACAGACACCTGCACACACAACCTACCCCTTACTTGTCCCAGCTCCGACTGGTGTGGTTTGCAGCTGTCCAACTGTAGCAATCTCAGAGCAGGGGAATCCGTCCTCGCGATTGGCTGCTTCGCGCCAGGTGGTATATCGCCCCTGTGCATTCTGGGGGCTGTAGTTCACCACGGAGCCTTGGCCTCTAATGGCCGCCGCAACTACTGTGCTTCTGCGCATGCGCAAGCTCTGTAATGTGAATAGAATATACCGTGCGCAACTAATTAACCTCTAATGGTGATAACAGTGATCAAATGTGTAATAACATATACCCTTCTAATTTAAACTAAATAGTAAAACCACATATTACCACAGTGTGAAATAAAAAATTAATACATAACCGTGAAGTGTAGTATATAAAGCGTCTGCAGCTATAAACCAGGGGGTGGCTTGGCACCCCCCTAGGCACTAAAGAAACGGAAACAAAAAACAGCGCAACACGCAAATAGTGAAGTATGTAAGATATAAATATATATTAAAAAGGGAAAAATATTCTGTGTACATCAGGGAGCTAGTACATAAGCATTGAGTGTGCACAGCACACAAGTTACCACTCGGCAGCTGTGGGTTCAGGAGTCAGGAGCTGGTTTCTTTTGGCAAGCGTCTTGGGCAACAGCTGTAAGATTTTTCTTCATACGAACATCCAGACACTAGATCACCACCTCTATGGAAACCTTCCCTCTAGTCAGCTGGAATCCAGGAAATCCGAACGTTCTGCAGCCTGCAGTCACGCTCCAAAGGTCCCCGGATTGAGCTCAATCCGGGGACCTTTGGAGCGTGACTGCAGGCTGCAGAACATTCGGATTTGCTGGATTCCAGCTGACCAGAGAGAAGGTTTCCATAGAGGCGGTGATCTAGTGTCTGGATGTTCGTATGAAGAAAAATCTTACAGCTGTTGCCCAAGACGCTTGCCAAAAGAAACCAGCTCCTGACTCCTGAACCCACAGCTGCCGAGAGGTAACTTGTGTGCTGTGCACACTCAATGCTTAAGTACTAGCTCCCTGATGTACGCAGAATATTTTTCCCTTTTTAATATATATTTATATCTTACATACTTCACTATTTGCGTGTTGCGCTGTTTTTTGTTTCCGTTTCACAAACTCTGTAATGGCTGCCGAGCTGTCGGTCCTCTTCTGCTCATGCGCAAAGTTTAAAGATGGCAGCGCCCTGTCCCTCCGTCCACCAAGGGACTCCGTCGCCCCATCCACCGGCCGCAACTACTCCCCTGCATACCTCCGGCACCTCGCCAGGTGAGCGCACACCCCGCTGCCAGAACCCGCGCACCCCCGCAGGTAAACGGCATGGGAAGCCCAGAGGGGAACCTGGCTACATATGTTAAATATTAACAACTAATTTTGTATCAAATGTGTTATGGGTGAATAAACACCTTCTATTTTTGCATATATTTTGTCTATTGCCGATAATAAGACCAGAATGGTCTTTTCGTTAAAATATATACGTGTGTGTGTGTGTGTGTATCAGTACTGTGTTAGCCGAGCTTTAATAATCAAAAATGAATAAACGATACCGTTCTGTGGCTAACTAAATGCTTTTATTTGTGCGAGCTTTCGAGATACACTGATCTCTTCTCCCGGCGAGTTACATTGAATAAAGCTAGCAAGAGGTTTACGCAAAAACAGTGCATCTAGGAATGTGACTAGAGCCCATCCCTCCCCCTGTGTAGTGTGCGATTTATGACTTGAGGTGTTATAGTCCCGATATTTAAAGGATAGATTTATGTTTTAGCCCCGTTCCCAGTAAGTATGTTAATCCTTTAAATTGTGTCACATTGTGTGTATGTCTTTTCCTGAAATAAATGACAATTTATTTTACCTCCTTGCTTTTATCAATCAATGATCCCGGTATAAAAAGGTGTTGATAAACCTGGTCTCCCGTGACAGGCTTTATATTAACTGGTCACTTCGGACAGTAATTGGCTTTGTGATAGTATCAATGATAAACAAACAATAATGTTGTCACTCATCTTTATTGTATTTTATTCATTTATACATTTTTGGTCCATATGCCTCATTCATTACTGTGTTTCATTTATGTTTTGTCTGTGTTTCTGTTTTATATATCCTTTGCCTTCAATGTCTCACTTCCCCTCCCTACTTGTGCTATGTCTGTTTCAGTTTTGCACTAATCCCTGTCTGTATCCATGCCAGCATTTAGTGCTGCCCACATACTGGATACTTTACTTTCTAAGATGGTTGTCCATTGGTGATTAGTGTCTAATAGTTATGCACGAGTTACACACGTTCTTGCTTGTTTTGATTACTTGTGGGTGTGGAAGCACCAGGGATCAGGTATGTAAGCATTCACTGGTTTGATATCACTGTATATACATAGCCTTGATAAAGAGCCCTCTGTGGGTTCGAAACATCGGATCTATGTGATTTTTTGACAATATAGCTCTTTAAAAACTTACCTTCTGAGTGCTGTCTCTGCTTTGCCTTTCGTCTGGATGGTAACGTATTATTTACATATCATTAGGAGACGAGCACCAGGCCATTCTGGATTGTCTATTGGGAGTGCTGTCTCTTGTTTAATATATATATATATACATGTAGAGGTATCAGTACCGTGTTAGCCGAGCTTCAATAATCAAAAAATAAATAGATGATACCGTTCTGTGGCTAACGAAATGCTTTTATTTGTGCGAGCTTTCGAGATACACTGATCTCTTCTTCCGGCGATGTTACAATGAATGAAGCAAGGATAACTTGAAAACAGTGTCTCTTGGAATGTTATCTGTGCTTCTCCTTCCCCCGGTGTGGATGTGTTTTATGGCTAGAGGTGTCAAAGGGTAACTGAAAGCAAGTGAAGAAAGAGTGTGTATGTGTATCAGTGTGAATAAAAATGAATGGAGAGCCCACAGTATAAACAGTGCTCTACACAAGGTGTGTGTGGAGTGAGAGGGATATAAATGGTGTGGGTGGGTGTGGAAATGTGAGAGTTTGTAGCACAACTAAAAGTGTGTGTGGATACTATGTGGTCCCTATTGGTGTATATGGATGGAAAAATAAGGAGTATTAGTATGTGTGAGAGACAGCTGTGTGTGCATACATATAGCACAGTATGTACAGACATGGCCTTTAGCGCTCATGGGAAGAGAGTTCGCTAGTGTCAGTAATGACTCATAAAATTTCGATCTCTGTTTAGGCCACTGCTAAGTGTCCCGAACAGTTGCATAAATTTGTATTCATGCAACCGTCTCTCTTTCGGGGTTTTAAGATTACCTTTGAGTATGGCAACCCTCAGATCGTTCATCTTATGGCCAGAGTCAGAGAAATGTTCGCCAACAGGACTGTTGCATGAATACAAATTTATGCAACTGTTCGGGACACTTAGCAGTGGCCTAAACAGAGATCGAAATTTTATGAGTCATTACTGACACTAGCGAACTCTCTTCCCATGAGCGCTAAAGGCCATGTCTGTACATACTGTGCTATATGTATGCACACACAGCTGTCTCTCACACATACTAATACTCCTTATTTTTCCATCCATATACACCAATAGGGACCACATAGTATCCACACACACTTTTAGTTGTGCTACAAACTCTCACATTTCCACACCCACCCACACCATTTATATCCCTCTCACTCCACACACACCTTGTGTAGAGCACTGTTTATACTGTGGGCTCTCCATTCATTTTTATTCACACTGATACACATACACACTCTTTCTTCACTTGCTTTCAGTTACCCTTTGACACCTCTAGCCATAAAACACATCCACACCGGGGGAAGGAGAAGCACAGATAACATTCCAAGAGACACTGTTTTCAAGTTATCCTTGCTTCATTCATTGTAACATCGCCGGAAGAAGAGATCAGTGTATCTCGAAAGCTCGCACAAATAAAAGCATTTCGTTAGCCACAGAACGGTATCATCTATTTATTTTTTGATTATATATATATATATATATATATATATATATATATATATATATATATATATATATATATATATATATATATATATATATATATATAAACAAGAGACAGCACTCCCAATAGACAATCCAGAATGGCCTGGTGCTCGTCTCCTATTTATATATATATATATATATATATATATATATATATATATTTTTTTTTAAATAAAGTCTGAAAATATTCTAGTAAATCTAAATAAAATGGTTTTTCAAAATAAATACATTTTCTTTATTTTTACTAGAACAAAGAGATCTTCATTCCCTAACCCTTTCCATGTATGCACATTATCTTTTCTCACCTACAGTTCTCCCATCACCCTAACATCACCTCATCCCTCCATTTAAATAACACTTGTTTCACTTATAAAATTTAAAAAATATATTAATCAGATTTTTCGACAATTAAGAATTGTTAAAAAAAAATCTGTTTTCATTAATTTAACATTTTCTTAAAGGGTGAGAGTGCTGGGATGAGGGGGATGATAGGGTGATGGAAGTTGTGAAGTGAGAAAGGGTGAAGTTCAAGCGTGCCAGGGGGGTTAAGGGTCCCAGGGGAAAGAGAGGAAGAGGCTAAGTGCCCCAGGGGTGAGACGAAGGGGTTACGGGTCCCATGCACATGGTGTGGTAGGGGTTGTGTGCCAGGGGGAGGGAGGGGCAGAGGAAGGGGTTTAGAGTCCCGGGGGGGAAATAGAGGTTAAGGTTCCCACTCCCAGGGGAGGAAGAGGTTAAGTGCCCTAATGGTGAGAGAGAAAGGAGTTAAGTGTCACAGGGAGAAGTTAGGGGGATGGAGGACGTGACAAAAAGAAAGTGAGGAGAGGAGTTCCTACCTTTCCTTGCTGCAGCCTGCTGGCTCTCAAATGCTCTCTCTCCCCATGATGTCTGAAGCTCCACCCCCTCCCTCTGAGTCAGCATTCAGAAGCAGGAAGGGAGGGGGACTCTGGGAGAGAGAGAGAGAAATAGGACAATGACAGGTTCAAAGCTGCACCTCTGACCTCTGCCGATCCTTCATATAGTCACTTAAGGAGATTATCGCGATATTACTGAATACTGGTATATTGCCCAGTCCTAGTTTTGAGGGGAAATTAAGATGGCAGATCGCGGAGAGCGATTAAATTTATGGGAGAAAAACACAATGTTGCAATCATCATATCGGGAAAGGTGGAGGACTAATGCTTTGATCCACTGAGGTTGGATGGGGGGTGGTTATTGGGTACTTTCTTTGACGGTGCCTCATTTTAAACAGTGTCACTAATCTGCAGAGCACGCTCCTCCTCCCCCCTTTCTACAGGGTGTAGTTCTATCTTTTGTGACAGTGTGGCTAAAATGAAAGGCGGAAGAGATGCATGTCACGAAGAGTGACTGACAGATGTAGAAGCATCATTACTAAAATATCAATGACTCCTAGATTGTAATACCACAACAATAAAATAAAAATCGATATTGACTTATTTTTTATTATGGCAATATTACTTTTATAATATATCCCAAATCAACTCTGTTACATCCTGTTTTCAAACTCTGCACAATTGATCAGCCATTATTGATGCATAGTTTATAGCACTGAGTTGGCAATTCACCTGTATGGATAACAAGATGGCACTAGATACACCTAATTACAAGTAATTGGCAGCTTCCAACAATGTCTACAGTTTGTCAAGTTTAAATCTGGGAAGCAAATATGTATTTGTTTGTTAACTGTTGTTATCATTGCACATACAGTATATTAAATCACGTACTTGCAACTTAGTATACAGGATAATGAGGCAGTTGGCACCCTGACTTCTTGTGACGTCCCTAAGCGCTCAACCTCTGTTTTTGCTCTTTGTGTCTAGAAACCGGAGTGTTACAACTATACATACTATGTTAATTGACTCTTTGCAACATAAGGGAGATCAATTTAAACCTCGGCATTCTCTAGTTGTGGTGTGATTTCTGGGTATGTAATAGTCTTTACAAAACGTGTTTGCTCTTTTTATTGAAGAACACTGTTAGTGAATGAGCTAGTGAATTGAAAATCTGAGCATGAACAGTGTAACATTGTTATGTAATACAGAACCGTTCATGTGTTTTCTCAAGGATATGGTGGTGGGAGTTTAGCTTTTGTAATTGTGTTGGAAGTTTTATAATTATGCTAGTAAGTCAAAATGTAAATAATCAGATTTGTTTACATATCCTTTTTTAGTGCTTTTGCTCTAAAAATGCTGTGCAATTTAAGCTAATGTATATAATGGATAGTGCACATATACAGCTAGTGCAAATTATATCCATGATCTATTCTGGCCCCTTGGCCTCTTAGAGCATTCTGTTTCTTCTTTTTCTGGAGTACACACATGCTCGAATGGGCTAATTCTATATCTCACGAAGTGGTTAATCGGCCCTAAATAGCACACAGACTTGATTACTTCTGCTGTATCACATGCATAGGAGCATGGACAGGTTTACCTTCTTTAGAGCCACCAGGTGAAGAACAGATGACCAACGTTGGCCACACTCGCCTAACAACTATACTGTACCTTTTATTCCTACATTATGTTAGATTGCATCTTTGTTGTGTAGAATTCACCCAAAACCAACCAGTTTACACTCACTTTTTTTCAAGACTAGCTACAGCCAGTTAGCTGTAATTGTCACGGCCAAAATTGTGTTTTTGACCCATGTAATTTTTCTGTAATGTAAGGTAGAAATTATTCAGATTTACCACATTATGAATATAAATTAGGCATATACAGTACTGCTCGATCCTGGATGTCAAGTTTATTTAGTCACACTCTTGGTCAAATTAAATGTAGTTGCTGACAGAATTATATTGACAAAGCTGTTTTGCTCGCTCTACAGTTTTCTTAAGTCCTAAATATAAATACATCTTCAATATATCTTTAAGATTTTATGTGCTGCTACACTTTGCCCCAAATTTGCAGCTGGTACTGCGTTCTTCCCCAAGGCATTTAAATTAAATGCCGGGGGACCACGCGAGGCCTCTGCAACCTCTACTTACCTGGATTCAGCCGGCTTCATGGCGCGTGACCATGGCAATGCAGCGTCATGTGACGTCACGGTTGCCCTGGTAACGTGACGTCAAACGATGACGCCGCGCGTAGTAAGTAAGTAAAGGAGGGAGGGAGGGGGGCAGGCGGGCAACAAAGGAGGTAAGGCAGGGGCGCCGCACAAAAAGTTTGCGCGCCCCTGCTCTATAGTATGTTTCATTGTTGTGCACAACATGTGATCAGAGTTACTGACGTTGCAATTGCTTGCTTGATTCTGCTGTCACATCTAATTATTATTATTATTTTTTTTCAGTGAGTTAAATTCAAAACTACAGGACACGCTGGAACAAATAGAGGTAAGAAACTCCTTAACCATTTATTGTTAGAATAAAAGAAAGGCGTGTAGTTATGAAGAACATGTTATTACAGATGTCGGAGGAGTTATGGTCTCCGGAACAGCGCCGGAAAAAGCGTAAAACCACCGTGCCTCTGGAAATTGCTACCATGGTCGCGCTGCGGAGGGTCCATGCTTTTGGATCGGACCCCTTGTAATGATAATACACCTACACTGGGGCTGCCATGGTTGCAATCCTGTGACTTGCCCTGGTGCTGAAAAGCAATGGTCTTGCTACATCTATTTATTGATAGTTTTGAACCTAGCTGCTTCTCATTGCAATCCCTATTTCTACTACATTCTGAGCAATATGGACACCGTCGGTGCCATTCCTGCTGACCATAATATGACTGTGTTCACTGTGGGATTAAAGTCTAAAGTTATGTTCCTGATTGTGTTGTAAGACTTTACTGGGAATTATTTTTTCCTTTTTTTTTTAAAATGAGAACTGACCAGTTTCAGCGCATGACCTCCTGTGCCACAGAATATTTTGACATTTGAAATATTTGCTGGTAGCATGGAATCAGTGTTGTCATAATGTAAATGGTTATTTTTGTAGTGTTAATAGCTGGGAAATGCATAGGTCGTGGGTTTTTTAATACTGAAAATGTTGCCCACTTTGGCATTTCCTTTAAATCAATTTTTACACGTTGTATATATTTCATATTAGTGGATTGGGTCACTGAACATTGGGTAGGCTTTGTAACTTAAAACTGCTGAGTTATCAACACCCATGAACTTCTAAGCAGTCATTTCCTATCTTTTGTTTGCAGGGAACTTATGCATAATTTTGTATATTAGGTCCTTATGAATTCTTAACTATAAGTCATTAAAATAGTCCTTGTGGCTTCCTAAATTTACATACAATAATGACCTACTCTCTATATGAACTTATGACCGTTTTAATAAAGAAACAACAAATACGTTTGGATCACCATGATGCCAAATGTAGCTGAAAATGTAAACAATATATTAAAACATCATGTAAAACAGTTGATTGAAGGTTATTTTGTTCTTTATGTGTGCCTATGCTTCCTTTGTAATCTGTGGTACTGTAATTGCACTGTGTGTCATTTAATCAACACAGGATGATTCGTTATACCGGATACTACTACTGTAGAATTTGTAATGCCGTTTAAATTGAAAATGTTATGGTTGTATACTAAATGCTAAATCTGTTAGGCAGACCATGTAATTGAAAATATTAAAAAGTGTTCCAATCCGGTTACCAGCATTATCCTTGATTATGCTGTTTTGTATCTTATAACGTACACTTTTTCTTCAATAATGTAGGTATTTTAATTTTTTCCCTTACATAATTCATTAACTTTTTAAGAATGATTGAATGAATTGTTTGATAACTCTAGGTATGTTATGCTTGAATTTACTCAGCATATTTTATATTCTTAATATTATAATAAACTTTTGGAGTAATTTTGCTTACAAATGTTCGTGTGAATCTTGTATATTTTTTCAATGGGACATGGATGAAATGTAAAACTAGCATTGGATACATTATCCATTAACCTTTTGAAAGTATTTAAAAATACAGACAAATGTTTTCTTTTATTCTTTATTGCAATTATCAAAATGAAGCATGAAATAAAACAAAAGGGGGGTAGCGTAAGGAAAATGGGGGAAGGTAGGGTAAAACAGGCAGTACAAGACTTCTATGGATTCCTTTGTTTGGCAGAAGCAACATAAAGGTGACCAGAGGTTAAAATGAAAGAATAATAAAGGCTAGGGCTGGAATTGGTGAGGTTGTTAATTTGCGGAAATGGAATTTGATAAATTGGTATCAGCCCAGGCTCACAAACCTTTTTACATTGTTGGGGATAATCTCTCTCCATGAGGTATAACATGTCAAATACGCTTTTCATCCAGTGACATTGTTGCCTTTTCCATGTAACTATGGTGCAGTATTTAGCACCTAAACAAAATATTTGTGAAATCAGCTTTTTGTTGGCTTTTTATACGTTGGGAAGTGACCTTTTAATGAAAAAAATAAAAAATAAATCTTCCCAGGGATCTGGGGAAACACTTAAATCTACAATGTAATATCTTTGAGAGTATATTTAATTCCAAAAGTTGGATATTGCAGGGCGGTGCCACCAGATGTAAAACATTAATGTTTTATTTTATTCTTGTATGATTTTATGTTTTGGTTATTAAGTCCCAAATGGTTTCCCATTCTTCTAGATCTCATGGCTTATCAAGCTTCGAATCCTATTGTCTCATATGAATTTTTTTGTGTTGGATTTGGCAAGAATAAACATGGTAGAACAATGAAACTAAGGTTTTACTTAATGCAGCATTACTACATCCCCCCTTTTTTTCTTTCTTATTTGTATATGTAAAGTGTGCGACAATGTATAATTCTACTTTCTTACCTAACCTGGCAATCGTTTGGGCCTCCTGTTAAAATTCAGTAAAATTCCTGATTGTGTGACCAACATAATGGGCGCCTTCTAACTGCATGCTGCAGTCTGAAATGCTGCAGCGGATATGTCACATTATATTACGAAGCGTAACACATTATTGTTTCAGCTTTCGGAGTCATAGACAGTCTGCAGTTTGGAACACAGCAACAGATCTGTTTGTGATACTTTATTTCATGATATTATTATGACATGTATATTCTATACAATTCTAAGTTTCCAATTGTACAGTCAATTATACAAAAATGTCCATACTTGATGTTTCCCTAACGCACTAAAACCCGTTGCTGAAAAATATGCTAAGTTCAGATGAGGTTTAAGAAGTGTTGTGCCGCTTGTTTGTTGTGCAATAGTGGGATAGCAGAAGGCACTTGTATTCAGAAAAATACAGATTCATTTACTTCTAAAATATTCTCCGAATGTGTCTAGCTCTAAAATGTGACTGTCTAGTTACTTTAGGCTGGAATGCATACTGTCACCTTTTATTTGTATTGGAGATTTTATTACTGAATGGATTGAGCAAACATACATTTATACTAATAATTTCCCTGGGGTAAAGCACTTGGAAAGACTTGGTCTTATTAAGTATTCTTGTTGGAATTATGCATTATTTATCCTAAAATTTCAGTGCCTTATATTGAGTTGTTTTATTATTCTTGGAGCTACCTTAATTATTTATCTTAACTTTATAGTCCTGTACTCTTTTTCATGTAAATAACAAACTAATTATATTGTTGTTACTTTCTCTTACCCAACAGTCCCAATACGGTCCACTCTTTTCTCTTCTGCATTGTTCATGTGAAACGACACAATGGATACCACTGTTAGTTGCTCTTCCCTTGGCCTATGTCTCCTTTATGCAATGTCCCTAAGCAGTTCACACTGAACAACTTTTCTTTTGGCGTTTTCTTTCTTTTACTTTAAGAAATCTCTTCCGGCCTTTTTCCCAAACTCTGTTTTTGTAAACATCTGATGAATCGTAAGCATTTGAGATAGAGCTGAACCCCATTATAACGCGGTCCTTGGGGTCCACAGAATGAGACCACGTTATAACCGGGATCGCGTAAATTTCGCCGCGTGAGGACTTACCGGCATCTGCATTTCTCTCCTCTCTGCGACTCTCTCTGCTCTCTCCTCTCCCATTCCGTAGAAATCTTGAGCGCAGAGGAGGGTCACATGACACACACACACACACACATCCCCCTACACCAAGTAAACATTCAATACTTTATTGCTTAGGCCGCGCTTATAGTGCTGGCGACAGCGACCGATGACGTCGCCATTAGCGAAAGTTGTAATTTGATTTTTAGCGACGTCACTGGCGACAAGGCCAGTGACGTCACTAAGGGGGCGGTCCGCGCAATTTGATTAGTTTAGAGACAGTCACATGTGGCGACTGTCTCTAAAAAAACAAATCCACCCGCACTTTAACAGTTTGTCACTCAGCCGCCGTTGCGCTTACTGTAAGCGCTTGCGACTGAGTCAATGTATTTGTTTCGGAGCAACGTCGCGTCGCCGTCGCAAGGCGCTATAAGCGCAGCCTAACAGCTAAATACAAACACCCCTACACCATGTTGGAGTTGAACATGAATACATTTTATATAATACACATGCAGGAATTGTACGCAGGACCTTCCATTTGGTAGACCGATTCTTTACCTGCTACACCACAGCATTGGTGTGATGTCACAGACTCTATAACATCATACAATCACTGTGGCTTGGAGGTATAGAATTGGTCTAGCATAGGTCCTGGGTTCTATTCCTGTATGATATGGTGTAATTTATACATTATAAAATAAATATTAATTGATAAATTATACATTGTAATTAAAATAATTTATACATTATTATTTTAATTTTAATTATAATGTATAATTTTTAAATTATTATTTTATTTATGTTATAATATTCCTAATAACTTTGCTTAGTATCTGAGCCCTATTCCTAATAACCTCACTTAGTATTCCAGCCCTATTCCTAATAACCTCACTTAGTATTCCAGCCCTATTCCTAATAACCTCACTTAGTAGCTGAGCCCCATTCCTAATAACCTCACTTAGTAGCTGAGCCCTATTCCTAATAACCTCACTTAGAAGCTGAGCCCTATTCCTAATAACCTCTCATATCATTTATAAATTATTATTTTATTTATTTTATAATATATATAAAACAATAATTTATAAATTATAATTTATACATGTATTACTGTGTATATATAGTATTGTATTGTATGTCTTTATTTATATAGCGCCATTAATGTACATAGCGCTTCACAGTAGTAATACACATGGTAATCAAATAAATAACAGATAATATAAATAACAGATCATGGGAATAAGTGCTTTAGACATAAAAGTAACATTAAGGAAGAGGAGTCCCTGCCCCGAGGAGCTTACAGTCTAATTGGTAGTTAGGGAGAACGTACAGAGACAGTAGGAGGGAGACTATATAGTAGGGGTGTGTGTGTCCATTAGCAACAACAATATAGCAATATACATTATAATTAAAATAAAATAATTATAATTAATAATAATATAATTAATTTATCAATTAATATTTAATTTATTTTATAAATTATATCATACAGGAATAGAACCAAGGACCTTTCATATGCTATTACCAATTCTATACCTCCAAGCCACAGTGATTGTGTGATGTCACAGGCTCTGAAAGCCTGGGAGCAAAAGGGAAGTGGTGACACGTAATGCGTTTCAGGTATCACCTTTGCTTCGTGCCTAAATTTGTTTTTGTTTTTACATTCTGTAAAAGTGGACGCAGTCACATTTTTAGAAGTAGGGAAAAGAAAGATTATGGTCCGTATTGGCTTGATTCTAGAAAGTATTCCTAAATAGCAAAAAGACTTCCAATATGATGCAGGACGGAGCACACGTGTGCCCACGGGAGCACTAATGGATGCTACATCTGTAGGAAGCCGGTTATGTACTGTATGAACACATCATACCAAATATACCTTTTAGGTTTTAAATATACCTATGTTTCTTTAGTACAAATTAGCTTGCTGTAAAGTATTGTTGAAACGTTTGGTGTGAAATATCCAATGTCGTTCTGATCATGGTTCATATTTTATTATAGAGTGATGGAGGGTTTAATGCCTCTGCAAAATGTAGCAAACTTCGGTGCCAATCTAAAACAATTAGATACCAATGTAGTTTTAATGTACACTTTTTTGAAGAACGTGGAAAATTAAAAAGATGAGTGGATTGATTCATGTTGATTTTGCTCTAGAGGGGAACAAAAGCAGAGTAGCTATTTTATTTAGGAAAGACTTAAAGTATAAACTGACAATCCACCTAGATTAATTATATTTGAGCGTAAACTAAACAATTATAAGATTTTACTGGGCAATATATATGTTCCAAACATATAATAAAAATAGTTTTAGGTCTGTGATAGAAAAATGTCAGCAGAATAAAAACAGAATAATACTTAATGTTATTAAAAACAGAATAATTTTGTAACTGTGTGGACTATCCAGCACTAGATAAATTGATAGAAAGTAAAAAAGATAAAATAGCAAAAATGGAATGACTATTTTTAAAGAGGCCTCTAAAATGAATAGATTCTTGGAGGATCCTATACAAAACTGAAAGAGACTTTACTTATGTGTCAAATGCACATGCTGCCATGCATAGCATTGATTATATTCTGGTACAGTCAAATCCCTTTGCAAAGATTACAGCTACAAAAATAAACAATATTATCAGATCATGCCGCTATTTCAATTCAAATTGATTTAGAAAATAGTGCTGGATCTTTAACGGGTTGCCACTTTCACAGATATTTGTTGACAATTATTATGTTTAAAGATTTCTTATCTTGGGAATGGAAGAACTATTAATTCAATATAGGGCAACATTCCTCAGACCCAATACTATATTGGACTATAGGCATTTTCTATTGGAGCTTTGATTTTGTTTGTCACTCAAAAAGAGAGGGAAATTAAAGAAAAACTTAAAGATCGTAATTCACAGCTATCGCAAGCTAATAAAGAATTTAAAGTTAATCCAAGCAATATTATGAAAAACATTCCTCACCAAATATAAGCGTTAAATAATACTTAATACTGTACCCCCCAAAAATGTCAAGTAAACTTGTCTGGATTTGCATTTTTTTACGTATGAATTAAACATTGTAAACTCTTTGTTACTATAGTAAAATCTACAATGACGAATACATTTATTGAAACCGTTGTTGACACTAATGGAAATATCCACACTAAGTGGTAACCAGTATAGCAAACTAATTTAAGTTATTTTAAACGTCTCTTTACAAAATAAAATAAATGTACTGTAACTAATAAAGATTTTTTTCTTCCCTAGCGCTGCGTCTTTTCCTGTTCTTTTTTTTATTTAGACTCCTAGTTCTGCAGATCTACAGGTTTGTTGTTTTGTATTTCCTTTGCACTATTTGCCCCTGTTTAGTATTTGTCCCCTGCTACTATTGCTCTTTGCATATAGCACTGCAGTTCTTGCAGCTAACCTTGGTTTGTCCTGTTATTTCCCTCCGTACTTTTGCCCCCTGTCCTTGTTTGTTCCATTAGCTACCATAGCATGTAACTCTGCCCTTTGCAGACTCCATTTTGTTTTCCCAGTTTTGTTTCCTTTAGTGTAACAATAAACCTAGTCAGTTTTTACATATTTCGATCTCCTGTCTTTTGTGAGTTTCCATGTTACCTCAGAGGGTTCCATGCATCGTGATAGGGCCTTTATCTATCACATATAATATCTAAGGATCAGCCAGTATTTGTTACTGGTAGACACTCTGGCTCAAATGTCAGAATTTTTTTTAGGAATACTTCAATATTATCTAGACGTAAACCGTAGCAGAAAGAAATGGAATTAGGTGCAAATGAGAAGATGGTAGACCCAGATTTCCTGCTCACAATTGATGCAGAGAAAGCATGCGATATGGTCAGCTGGGACCATATATTTACTACCTTGGACATGTTTGGATTGAAAGGTAATCCCCAAATTTCTGTAATTATAAGTGGCACATTATCTGCACCCGGTAGCTTGGTTAGAGGAACAAGCCAGAGGTGCCGACTTTCTTGCCAGCTTTTGTGATGGCACTCAAACCCTTGTCCATTTTAATTAAAAAAAATTAGGTCCAAGAGCTGATCTTGTTTGCGGATCATTTACTCTTATTTGTAAAGAATCTCCCTCTTATTAGAGATTTGATTAATAGTCTCAATGTATTCACTGGTTAGAAAATTAATTATGACAAATCAGAAATGTTATGGTTGACAGATAAACCTACAGATATTGATGATTCCCCCTCCGCTCCCCCCTCCCCCCGATTTATAGAACACAGGGACAAATGTAATATTTAGGTATTTTAGCTACTGACCTCTCAAAATGTAAAAAGAAAATTTAGACCAAATACAGTTGTACAGAAGTAAAGTTGTTAAAGACCTGGATGACTGGAAGCATTCAACCCTAACGGTTTTTAGAAGTCCTATCCTAATAAAAACTGTTAACTTTCCAAAAAAATCTCCTGTGCATTACAAATGTCGCCACTCTTGCTAAGAAGAGAAACTATTCACATTTTTAATAAATACTCTACATATGTTCTATGGAGGGGCAAAAAAAAGTCAGGTGGGGGTCTTTGTACCCCGTAATGTAGCTGTATCTTTTGCTGGTTCCATTAAATTATTTTTGTATGGGTACACGCTCTCTTTGATTTCATTCAATTTTTGTTTTTTTGTTTTTTCTTGAGAAACAGTGCCTGCTTTTTCCCTGCTTTGCGCAAAAAAAAGTCAGCCAGTTTTTCCTTAGACTGGCTCAACTTCACTTTTTATGTCCAAGATTGTGAGAGATTGGTTCATGTGAACTTACCAAATGGTATGTATCAGAAAGAGAGAGGTAGTCATGCCCCTTTATAGATGGTGAGACCTCCCCTGGAAATCTATAAATTTGTGAATGTGCAAAGAAGTGCTACTGAAATAGTGCATGATCTACAGCAAGGGTGCGCAAAGTGGGGGGCGCTAGATTTTCCTGGGGGGGGGGGGTTTCGGCGGCTGCAGAGGCCCCGCACTCTTCCCCCGGCATTTAAATGAAGTGCCGGGGATCACATGAGGCCTCTCCAGTGTCTCCTACCTTGTCTTCGGCAAGGCATCACCATGGCAACGTGGCATCAAATGATGCCGCCGGGTCATGTAACGTGACGCGTGTCATTTGGCAACAGATTTTAGGTAAGGGGGGGCCGCGAGCATAAGACTTTTCAGGAAAGACTAAGGGACCTTAATATGTACAGCTTAGAGAATAGAAAAGAGGTGGGTTATGGTTGAAACTTTCAATTACAGACAAACAGGAGGGAAGCATATTTCAGAGAAATAGAAGTGCTAGAACAAGAGGTGCTTCTCTGAAGCTGGAAGGTGGGAGGAAAAGGGGACATTTATAGAAATGGTGGTGTATTTGTGGACTATCTTCCCAACAGAGTTGGTTGGGGCTACAGTACATTAGTGGAACACAAACATGCTTGGAATAGAAGACATACTGTAAGGCTAACCAACAAAAATAAAGAAAGCCAAGGGTCAAATAGGTTCTCATTGGCTGTCAAATTCTGTTTCCCTTTTGAGCCTAATTTGGATGTTATTCTTGATTTGTTAGGATACAATATTTTGTTATATTATACATAACGTGAGACAATGATTTATCAAAATGTTTGGTAACATTTAAAACGAATAGAAATGTTTTTAAAAAATGGCAACAATTAATTTCAAGATTAACATTCCTTAAAGTCGAGTCTCCAGCACTTAAAATTAATCTGTCTGGTTGCAGAGATTAATATTTTTGTCCTCTACACCAAAAGGCAATGCCTCCTCAAGCGGCAAATAGCAAACTTCTAGAGGAGCATTCCTACTTATAGAAAAAGGACTGGATTGGAAGATTAGCTGTGGTGAAGCTGATAGAGCAAATGATTAACTTTTTAAGCATGTCGGACTACTGAATACAAGAAAAAGGAAAAATGGTAATATACTGCGCAATAAATAACGAGGACTCATAGCAACAAGGTCTAAAACAGGAACAGACCAGAAATACACTGTGTATTAGTTGATTGAGGGAGAATGCTGTCTGGTTGCATGGTAAATAGGATAATGTACTGAGAGGCTCTCTTGAAAATGTCTATAGATGTTTTGAACGTAGTCAAAAGCAGAGGCCTGTCAATAAGCCGTCCTTCAGGGACAGTTGTCAGACAGATTTGTGTCTCTTGTAAAACACCTGCTGAAAATAGCAAGAAGCAGTTGAATTTGTAGGGAATTATTCTGATAAAGCTGCTGTTGTGTTCCATGTGTGAATAGCATAATTCTTAGGAAATAAGCATTACGCATAAGGACATTGATAATCTTCTTACACATCGCAGTTCTATCTGGTCAGAGAAAATATAATGTTGGGTAACTCCATCGTGCAATTCATTTCAAAAGCCCCTTAATTCTATTTGGTGCCATCTAATCCGTAGTAATAACCAACTACAGTAGTTGACAGACTTGCTTCTGTTGGTGTGGATAGGCTTAAGGCGCATTAGGCAAGAAAGATAGTCTGGATAGCATCTTTAATTTTATTTGTGTTGGCTATTACAGTAATACAGGAATGATTATTTCATGAGCCATTTCTTATAATCTGTAATGGGGCTCTCTACTGCAACCTGATCTTGTTTATGAATCATGCTGTATAACCAAGTGCAATATAAAAATATAGGAGATAAATATATACTCAAAGAATATATCAATACTGTATATAGTGTAATCAATATAGAATGTAGTAAATGAAAATAAGAATGTATAAATATAATTAATACAAAACTAAATTATTAGTGATATAGAAAATAATTTGTGGCTAAAGTCAAAATAAAAATCCCATTTAGGGGATTATACCAGTCCAAGGTGACCAATTAGGTCAACTCAAACTGGTTTCCATGCAGCCAACTCCCAGGGGATATAGCAGTCTCCCAGTAGAACAAGCAGTCACTATATGGAAGAAGGTGCAAATATTATAGATTTATTTCTCTCTTTTGAGCCTTATTCCATCTAGTGACTGCATAGTCAAGTGGCTTGAAGTTTACAGCCCAAATAAAACATGGCTGCCTGCTTATGATGACTGTCAGCATCATACCAAGAACAAGCCTACATCTCCTCCTTAGGCTGAGTCCCCAGTCTTCACTATGGCATGCGCGCCCGGCGGGGGGGTGCGGCGCGTGCACAGCGCTACACCGTGATCTGCGGTCTGGGGGGAGAGGGAAGGTTTGCGACGGGTGGGGGCATGGCTGTGGGTTTGCGGGGGCGTGGCCATGACGTCCCATGGCTGGTTCGCCCTTATTGGCTGAACCGCCGGCGGGGGCGTGCAGATGTCAAGTTCAAATTCTCCTGCCTCCCTGAAAACCTGTCGTGCACCGCTGGGGAAAGGTGCGCGACAAGGTAGGGACTCGGACCGGCTGGACTGGGGGGGGCGGGGCTTGATAGCACAGCGCACGCCGAGCCGTGCGCTGTGGCGGTGACTGGGACCGCAGCCTTAAATGCCTCTCCTGGCTTCCCATCAAATGTTGGATCACCTACAAAGTTGGCTTTAATGCTCTCCACTCGTCCTCTCCTTCCTACATATCGGCTTTGATCTCTCATTATGCCCCTCTTTGTCTTCTGCGCTCTACCCATAACGGTCTTCTTTCCACCCCTTGCACTTCTACTGCTCTCTCATTTTAAACCCTCTCACCTCACTGCCCTTTACTCGTCGAACTCCCTCAAGCACCTTCTTTTCCCACCTTTAAGACAGACCTTAAAACCCACCTCTTAAATTAAGCATCCCAATAACTTGGACTCTTAGCTACAGTACCACACCAAGCACTGCCATGTACAGCACTTACTCCCTCCCCTGCTGTCTCTGTAAATCTCCCTACATAGTACCACTTAGATTGTAAGAGCTACGGGGCAGGGATTTCCTTTCCTTTTGTCTGACTTTGCTGCGCTTATTGTATTATAATTCCCTGTACTGTCTTTTCTTTGGGAAGCGCGGAGTACACTGTTGCCGCTATATAAATAAAGATATACTTACATTTCACTTCCCTCTGGCTTCACTGAGCTGTTAAACCCTTGGTTAGTCAATGCACTATAAAAAAAGATGGTTTAAAAGGATGTCATTTTCATTCATTTAGTCTTCAACGATATTTGCTAGACCTGGTGCAGCTTCCTTACTGACAGGATTATAAAAACATGATTGTACTGTACATGTGTGACATCTCTGCCTTATATGAAGTTACATACACCACTGTTCGGTTGTAATACTAGATATCTAAAAGTATACATTACTTCAATACATAACTATTTTCTGAGTAATTCTTAAATATATGCTTTTACTTCTTAATGGTGCTGCAAAGTAGATGTGTCCTCGATTTCACTCTAAATAACAATGTATAACAGAGACAACTATATTTTATTCGACATTAGAAACTGAACACCCACTTCTTCAATGAAAATGTGAAGTAGTCTGCCCACTTGTTTTGCTAGATCAGCTGCATTTAAAGCAACAACCCCCTAGTATTTTTTTCGTGTTAAAAAAAATCCTTGTTTTCTTAATCTCATGCGTCTAAGGTTACTATGGTAATAAACTGTACCGGGCTGTTGGAAGACCTCCATTTTGACCTTCCGGACACTGAATATTTTATCTGCTGAATGAATCATCGGATTTAAAAAACATGCTCTAAAGGGGCAAGGTGATAACAGCACCGACTGACCGCGAAGCCTGTTTGTGTGTCATTCATCCACTGTACAGCTTAACTTGTAAGTTGCAGGAATAACCTTTCTTCAGTGTTTACTTTATTTTATTTAGAGCCAGAGGGCTGGCAGAACATTATGTAATATTGTATCCATCCGACATGAAATAGTGTTACAATCTTGACGTGTTACCCCTGAAGTGATGTGATGATAAATTCCTGTACTGAATTTAAATTCATATTTAAATAAATGAATGTTGTATTGATAGCAGAAATATGAATGTATAACTTGATTTTAAAGTATACATATTTTATGCCTATTAATACTTGATTTTCATAGCTTGAGTGCCAAAGCGCATTTCCATGTTGCCGTGAATAAGACTGTTATAAAGCATATCATTTCTTTATTCTATAGAATAGGGATTTTCAACCTGGGTTCCACAGGCACTCCTCCAAGGGGTCCTTGGCCGAATGGGGGTGGAGGGGATGAGAGGAGAAGAGCTGGAACAAATTTCCCAAATGTGCTAGGCCCGGTGGTGGCTCCCCAGCAGCAGCGGTGTCCCAGCATTCACCTCTCTGCTCCGGTCGGATCCAACATCCACCCGCCCGTGTGTGTTTGTGAAGAGGGGAAGAGATCCCCCAGTATTTCACAATATAATTCTAGTTCTTTAATCAAAAAAAGGTTGCAGAACACTGGTATAGACATGTGCAGAGGTACACAATAGAGACTGTTTTAAGGTAAAATTAAAATAAGGCTTTATTGTGCCTGTCGCTTTAAACAGAGCAAACATATGAAAAATAGTGAGACAAACAAAACCTGCTCCACTTTGGCGTATATGTATACTTATATTCCAGCCCTCTTTAACTGGGTGGCTACCCAAGCTATTAATCAGCCCAAGTCATATAGATATATTTATATATACAGATATAGCTAACAGTCCAATAAGAAAGTCTTATCTGTTTGCTGGGTTGCTGCCTTTTCTCCGGATATATCAGCATCCAGGTTTAGAAGTCTTATTTGTCAGATGGGTTGTATCTTGCAAGCTCCAGACATCTCTGTGTTCCCTCGGTCAGTCTCACCTGTGAGACTCGGGAACCTCTGCTCTGTTTCCTGGTTCAGCTGACGTGTGAGCTCAGGAAGAATCTCCCTTCCTGTCTCAAAGGCAGGCTTTAACTGCTGGATCCAATTAACCAACACAGTGCTGGATTAGCGGCATATTCTGAACAAGGATAAGTTCCCTGTTACAAGACACAAACACAGTTTTCAGGGTAACCCTCTTTTTTCATTACAAGACCTCGATTTGCATTAATTAAGGCACTTTGGAATCCTTTAATAGTATAGTATTATGGAATTGCACTTTGTTACATTATGCTGGTCTGAGCTGCTGGAAATTACCTTTACATATATGTAAGCTTCTGTTCTGGTACTATACATACAAACTTGTCAGATTTCAAACTGACATGGAGATAATGTAAAGATTGTAGCCCATTTTCAATACTGGTTCTTTTATGTTCTTTTGAAATATTGAAATGTGTCCACGAATATTTTTTTTCCAAATCTTTTCAGTTTCATCAACTTGATATGCTACTAAAACTGGTTCAAGTTACTGTATTAGAATAGTATTACTACAACTGTTGAAATTGTTTTCATGCACTTTTTGGTAGAGATGTAACTAACCTTTATGTGTATTTGTTTACTTAGGAGCAATTAGATGTTGCACTCTCTAAAATCTGCAAGAACTTTGATGATGCTCATTATACCAAGGTCCAGCAGGCATATAGACTCCTGGGAAAAACACAGGTGAGTTCATAGTCAGTCTAACATACTGTATGAGGTGCATTGGGCAAATTACATTTAGAAAGGGATATGGTGCTTGGATGTTCTGTAGGAAAGTGTAATCCTGATAGACAATGCAGCATAAATTCTCTCCATGCACAATCACTTATTCATTAAGGAAAGAAAAATAATCTCTAGGTTTGGAGATGAGGAAAATTAGTTCTACTTTGTACTACTTGGTACCACCACACTTGGCCATTGGGTAAAACATTGTCGTGCAGGTTTACCATTGTTTATGCATTCAATGCTATAGGGAAAACAAAAACATGATAGTCTACATTGTTTCAAAGCAACACTATTCATAATATATTTGAAAGGATTTGGTCTTCCAGGTTATTTGTTAATTTATATGTGGTATATGACTTTGATTACAGTTTCTAGTTAGGAGCTCACTTTCTCACCATCATATACTGTACGTTCATGCTATTTCCTGTAAATATGAAATATGTTTCCAACAAGTCTACAAACATATTTCATTCAGCACATTGTCACATCAAGAAAATCTAAACATTTTACTGGCTACTCTCGTTAGTTAAAATCACCAATTTATTTAATCAATTAAAAAAAATATTTATTTTAATATATCCGGTTGATTATAAAGTCTGAAATATATGTATATATTATGATTACAATATATGAAATGTCATAACGCTATAAGTATATATTTAATATGTAGTTTATGTAATCCTTTAAACCAGGGGTGGCCAACTTCAGTCCTCAAGGGCCACCAACAGGTCAGGTTTTAAGTATAACTCTGCTTCAGAGTGGCCCAGTCAACTACTGAGTTAATTTTGTTCTAAACAGACCAGTCTGAGATGTGCTGCCTCATCGTTTGCCTGGATCTGTGAATTTGGGTAAAGTATGGCTGTGTGTTCATTAAATGGTGGGAGAGCTGAATGGGGCACCATCGCACGGAATCTCTTAGGGATTTGAATACATGTTTCCGTGCGATCGTATCCCGATCGGCTCTGTCACTGTCTAACTCTTTGAGGTCCCAGGACGTAGCTACTATGTCATGGGCTTCTGGTGCCCCATAACGTAGTAGCTACGTCAGAAACGTATTGCAATAGGAACTGATGGCGCACAGAGAAGGAATAATTCGGAGAAGCAATTATGTGATTAACCGGGCCGTGGCATTCTGTCCCATCTTGCACTCATAGGTTTAATGCATACTGTAACCCCATAAAGAGAGAGACATATTGGTTCTCAAAAAAATAAATCTTGATTTATATTTAGTATAGATATTTGAAAAAGAACACAATCTATCATTGTTGCATCCTTCTTGCATTAAGTATATTAACCCCATTGTCACGTCATACAGTTGTTAAGCCGTAGCTGGGGACACTGGGCAGTGACATGCAAATGGGTACCAAGTGGATATAACGCTTTAGCTTCCCATCCACTTTGTTGCGTAGATTCCCTAGGCTAGGGTTGACAAACTCTAGTCCTCATGAGCCACCAACAGGTCAGGTTTTCAGGATTTCCCTGCTTCAGCATAGGTGGCACAGTCCTTGACTAAGTTACCGATTAAGCCACATGTGCTGAAGCAGGGATATCCTGAAAACCTGACTTATTGGTGGCCCTTGACTGGCGTTGGCCATCCCTGGTCTAATATGTTGACTCCTACAGAAGGACAGAGCCACCTGTTCTGAAGCAAGAATAGCCTCAAAACCTAACTTGTTTGGCCACTCCTGCCTAGAGCTTTAGGCCACGGCCCCAGTACCTTCCACAGCATTCTGCGCTGTGCGTTCAAGCTCCAACCCCCCTCCCCCCCCCAGTCAGTCCGGTCCCAGTTACTACCTGTCAGGGTTCTGCTCGCCACAAACCAGGACCGGACCGCGAGGCTGAGGTGGGGTTGTAAAAGCACCGACCTGAGACCGCGCAGGCTGATCCGGATTGCGCAGTTCGTAGTCATATGTCGCAGGATCAGGATTGGAGAAGACAGCGTCGTCGTTGTAGAAGCCAGGGTCAGGACAGGAGACATCAGGATAAACATTGTTCAGGCAAGAGTTCGGCAACATGTAGTCAGGAGAACCCCGCTTCAGCTTAGGAGCGCGGGGTTGGGCTCTGCGCGAGCGACGGCCATGGCCCATGGTGCTGGTCACAGGAGATGGTAAGCAGACCAGAGTAGCACACCGCTTTGCTGCACGGGTGCACCAGTGCTACAGCGCAAGAGTCCTGAGCGGTCTAGGGAATCCTCTGTCTCAGCGCAGGAACCAGGACACGGCCTCTCTAGATTAGGGAAAGAGTAGGCCCCAGGAACCAGGAAGCTGAAGATACACAGGGAAACCTCCGCTACTGTGCAGGAATCCAGGAGACTGAAGGACGCCGGGACGAAACCTCCGCTTCAGTGCAGGAATCCAGGAGGCTGAAGGACGCAGGGACGAAACCTCTGCTTCAGCACAGGAGAACAGGAGTGGACCGCTGCGTGAATATAGCAGCCGGTCCCAGAAACAAGGAGCTGAAGTGAACAAGAAGAGTACTCAGCTACAACACAGGAGACTGGAGCAGACCGCTGCGTGAATATAGCAGCCGGCCTTAGGAAACCTGGAGCTGCAGACAACAAGGAGAATACTCCGCTTCAGCATGAGGGACAGGAACAAGCGAGGGCTTGTGGCAGAACAGATAGTGACATCCAGGAAGGACTATGCTCGGCAGGGAGCATTATGGGAAGACAATACTTAAAGGCCAGCGGGCCAATCCCCGGAGGGGGGTGTGAAGGTACTGCTCCAATGAATGTATGCAAGTCTAGGTTGCAGTGATAGGCTGCACAGCTGCAGTAGATACCAGAGGGAGTGTGTATTGCTTTGGTGAGTGAATCCAGGCTGCAGCAAACATCAGGAGAGGTGCTCCAGGACTGCACATGTCTGCAAGGTAAGGCAACCAGTAAACCACGGAGCGGATTCCTTACAGTACCCCCCCCTTCACGCGAGACCTCCGGGCGAACATGAGCACACATAGAGTTGGGGGACCGGGAATTGTTGCTGAACCGTCTAGGATTGGGGGTAGAGTCGTGGTCCAGAGACTCGTGGTTACTCCTTAGTGTACCCCCACCCCACGGTGAAAACAGCGGCCAGACAGGACCATCCATGGGTCTCGGAGACATCGAATTGTTCCTAAAGTTCTTTAGGTGGAAAGGGGATCCGTAAACTAGCAGTTCCTTGGTGAGTACAGTTCTAAGAAATAAGAGTGGTAGAAGAAACATCCTTGGTACATGGCTTGCCCCGCAAAATGACTTGGAAATCCAGGGCTGTGAAGAACCAGAAGGTTCCAGAGCAGAAACGGCAGAAGAACCCCTACAGGAAGCCCAGTCTTTAATAAAGGAACCTGAATCTAGGCTCAGCGGCCCTGATAGTTGATCGAATACACCAGGAGGAACTTTGTAACAGAAAAAGTCTTGGCTGACCACTGCATGTTGAAATTTGCGAGAATTTTCTCCTCTAGAAGGCTCCCAGGTAATGGTTAGTAATGGTATAGGCTGGTTGGAAGCATCTCCCGATATTGGTATGGAAGGTGACAAGGCAAGCAGTAAACCCGGCATAGGGACCGAAATCTTGGGATACGTACAGAGTATTTCCAACTGAGAGGAAATAACAGGGGCAACCGAAAATTCCGAGGGACAAAACCATGGTTTAGCAGGAGCAGAGAAGCAAACAACAGTAGAGCTCTCCAATACTGGGAAATCTTCATTGGGAGATAGTATTGTCAGTGAATCAGGAATAGTCCTTGGGATCTTCAAATCAGTAGCTTGAGAAAAAGGCAGAGCCAGGGTAGTGGTGGGAGGGAAGCTAACATCAGAAGCTGAAGTCTGTACCTCAGTGACAGGGCCTTGAGAATCAACAAGCAGCAAGTATGAACTATGAAAACTCTTAATGACAGGCACCTTAGGAGTACAAGGAGTCTTTTCCGAAACTGCAATGGCCCTAACCACAGGGGTACCTAACCTGACAAAAACATGAATTGGTGTGTTTTCTAGTGCAAAATCTCTGATCACAGGACTCCTAACCGATAGTGAGGGTGTCTGGGTTTGATTAGAGAAAAAATCAGATGTATTGATAAGTGACTTAGAAACAATTACTGAGATTCTAGATTTGCTGGACATGTGAGAAAAAATACCCTTTAAGACAGGAGCTTTAATTTCTTCCCAGAGTAACCCCATGTTTGCTGGGACATATTTAGACACAGTACTGAGGGACTGGGTTTCAGCAAAGGCAGGACAGCTAAATAGCTCAGATTTAAACCCCAGGACTTGTAATATATGCATGGTGACCTCAGACAGTACTAAGGAAGTGACCACAGATATGCTGATCCCTGGAGAATTAGCCTGGACAGAGAAATCAGGGGGACCCCCAATCAGGATACTCCTTGTAGGAAGAGCTTCAGAATCAGAAGGAGAATCATTACCTCTCAGAGTCTCAAAACTAGAAAGACACAATTCAGCAAAAAGGGAAACAGTGTGCAAGCTTTTTACTAATCTATATGAAAAAGCGTCACTTTTGGGAGAAAACCGTGCGTCAGCAAACATTCCTGGGAACATAATATGAACCCCAGGAGGGACATACAGACTACTGTATGCTTTTAACCCTAAGCTTAAAGAGGAGGAGAACTCAGACAGTACACGGTGGTGAATCATAACTGTACTGGTCTCTGAAGTAGGTATTTGGTAAGGAATGTCTGGGAAACCAGAAATTACTGCAGACTCCATAATGTGGGAACTATGCGCTGAAGCAGGGATCACCGCTATGTGGGCGACAGGCTGGTTCAGCGAAACACCCGGGAGAAGGAACTCTGCGAGCAAGCTTAGGGAAAAACCTGACTCCTGAATACATTTATCAGGAACCAGAACTTTAGCCGAAGTCTCCGGAGACGAAACTGCGGAAACTTGAGCTGAAGCAGGGGATTTATAGCAAAGAATATCTAGGGACTCCGTACGGTTATGGGAATCCCTCAATGCAACCTCTGCTGTCTGACTTGTGGACTCATTCTCTGAGGCTAAAATGAAGGCATTAACTTGGAGGCAGCAAGAATTTACAGGGGTTAATGCAGACAATGCCTGAGAGTAAAACATAGGTAATCTCTCTGTATTAGGAGAGACCAGGAATCTCTCGTCTGAAGCTAGGGGCGTGACCATGGCTGGCAGAGAACAGGGATTTACCAAAGGAAACTCAGAGAGCTGCCCCACAGGGGTTAATACAGAAATAACCCTGGGAACAGAACTTAGGGATTCTTTCTCTGACGGGGAAAGCGCACAGGACTGCCTAGCAGAGTTTAAAGCTGGAAAACCCTCAAGAGCTGGAGTGACAGATTCGGAGTTAGAAATAGGGGAACAAAGGGACTTATTCTCTGATAGTAGAACCTTAGTGTTGGCTAGTGAAACATATGTATTCTCCAGGGGAACCTCACAGGACTGCTCGGCAGGGGTTAAAGCTGGAAAACCCTCAAGACCTAGAGAAAGGACTTCTGAGCTAGAAATAGGAGAACTAATGAACTTATTCTCTGATACAAGAACATTAGTGCTGGGTAGAGCAACATATGTATTCTCCAGGGGAACCTCACAGGACTGATCGGCAGGGGTTAACGAAAACATATCATTGGCGTCAGGGAACCCGGCCATACACTCAGGGCAAGGATCCGTGGTAGACCAGGGATACAGCCAAGCGGCAGCGAAGCTGGCGAGGGGAGGATCCTGTTCCTTTATGCAAATGTCCAATGTCATGGAAAGGATATGGAGTGTTTTTTGGGCATCAGCCAACATGAGGAGAGGGTCCTCTTTTGCTATATAAATGTCTAAAGACAAGGCCAGGGAAGAGAGTTCCTTTTGGGCGTCGTCCAATTCTAAAGGGTACACATTTTCCCAAGTTAAAGGGTAACCAGGAAAGCAAATACAAGCGGCCAGCGATTGTTTTAAGTCCCGGAGGCGGTAAACCTTCATCATGAGATCATTACGGCATTTGTTTTGCAAAGGGGTTAAACCTACAAACACAATCAGATCTTCAATCAGGGGTATTATCTCACATAGAAACTGGTATTCACACTGGGACTGGTTTACAGGCTGGGACAGGCTTTCAGACAGAAACTTACCAACCCTCACCACAGGGCGGTCCGAGTTTGTGCGGCCAAGCATACTGTCAGGGTTCTGCTCGCCACAAACCAGGACCGGACCGCGAGGCTGAGGTGGGGTTGTAAAAGCACCGACCTGAGACCGCGCAGGCTGATCCGGATTGCGCAGTTCGTAGTCATATGTCGCAGGATCAGGATTGGAGAAGACAGCGTCGTCGTTGTAGAAGCCAGGGTCAGGACAGGAGACATCAGGATAAACATTGTTCAGGCAAGAGTTCGGCAACATGTAGTCAGGAGAACCCCGCTTCAGCTTAGGAGCGCGGGGTTGGGCTCTGCGCGAGCGACGGCCATGGCCCATGGTGCTGGTCACAGGAGATGGTAAGCAGACCAGAGTAGCACACCGCTTTGCTGCACGGGTGCACCAGTGCTACAGCGCAAGAGTCCTGAGCGGGCTAGGGAATCCTCTGTCTCAGCGCAGGAACCAGGACACGGCCTCTCTAGATTAGGAAAAGAGTAGGCCCCAGGAACCAGGAAGCTGAAGATACACAGGGAAACCTCCGCTACTGTGCAGGAATCCAGGAGACTGAAGGACGCCGGGACGAAACCTCCGCTTCAGTGCAGGAATCCAGGAGGCTGAAGGACGCAGGGACGAAACCTCTGCTTCAGCACAGGAGAACAGGAGTGGACCGCTGCGTGAATATAGCAGCCGGTCCCAGGAACAAGGAGCTGAAGTGAACAAGAAGAGTACTCAGCTACAACACAGGAGACTGGAGCAGACCGCTGCGTGAATATAGCAGCCGGCCTTAGGAAACCTGGAGCTGCAGACAACAAGGAGAATACTCCGCTTCAGCATGAGGGACAGGAACAAGCGAGGGCTTGTGGCAGAACAGATAGTGACATCCAGGAAGGACTATGCTCGGCAGGGAGCATTATGGGAAGACAATACTTAAAGGCCAGCGGGCCAATCCCCGGAGGGGGGTGTGAAGGTACTGCTCCAATGAATGTATGCAAGTCTAGGTTGCAGTGATAGGCTGCACAGCTGCAGTAGATACCAGAGGGAGTGTGTATTGCTTTGGTGAGTGAATCCAGGCTGCAGCAAACATCAGGAGAGGTGCTCCAGGACTGCACATGTCTGCAAGGTAAGGCAACCAGTAAACCACGGAGCGGATTCCTTACACTACCTTGTCGCGCACATTTCACCAGCGGTGCGCGGCAGGTTTTCACAGAGACGGGAATTTGAGCTCAGTTTGCGACGGAGGCATGGCCACGCCCCCGCCGGCGGTTCAGCCAATGAGGGTGAACCAGCTGCGTGAGGTCATGGTAACGCCCCTGCAAACCCCCCGCCACGCCCCCTCCCGTCACAAACGCTCCCTCTCTCCCAGGACTGCAGATCGCGGTGCAGTGCTGTGCATGCGCCGCCGGGCGCGAGTGCTCCAGTGCTGACTGGGACCACAGCCTTTGCCTGCTGCATTTAACAGCTTACCTATTACATCCGTGTTACATTCAATGATCCAGCCTGTGAAGCCATCAATAACCGGTCACATAATCATTAGTAGGTCCGTCCAGCACATATAATACATTTGTTTTACAAAGTCATCTGCTCCAGATTCTCTTACGTCTCTATTATGATGATTTTTCAGATGGGGCAACTTCCAATTTAATTTATGAGCAGAACAGTTTACTGCACCGACACACTTTATTCGAGCAAATACCCAGTATGTACCTGGCAGATACCTGGAATGCGCCGCTCCTCACCTCTGACAAGCCCCGTTGCATTTGCCTTCCCAGCCTGGGTTCATGCCTGGCTGACGGGCGGCTGATCTGTTAAATGATAATGATTAGGATTTAATAGGCTGCAATGCTTCGCGTGTCTACCAGATGGCATAAATTCATGAATTGTAATGCAGTATATATATATATACTGTGCAGTATTGCAGCCAGCGGGAATAAAATGCTTCAATCCCTGCCTGGAAAATAACCCAATGCACTCGGGCAGAAAACAGTCACAAACCTCAATACACCCGGGTATACCCGAATTCGTGGGACTAGCCGAGCTCGAATAAAGTGTGTCGCCAGTGTAATATAGCAATATTACAGATTTTTTTATATAAAATATTTATTTATTATTTCTGACATCTAATAGATGCTTTTGTTTTTCTGGTGTCTTTAAGGCAATTTTTGTCTTATTCACAGGATCAAAAGGTCAGGATTTTGCCAGTCATGCAACGCTAACTCTTATTTAAGGTTCAGTGGCTTCCACAAGTAAATGAATACATATAAATTATATGCAATTGTGTGTTGATGCCAACACTGATTTTAGTTGTTGAACCAGCAAGCTAATACGTTTGACCTCATGACAGTGATGACGCTATTTTCACTCAAACTTTCAATTCTAATCTTAAATTGATCAACAATACGACTTTGGTCATTTGCACAAGTTTCAACATTAGATAATTATTACTGAAATGTGGCAGAAAATGTTTGTCAAATAGCCAATTTATAATAAAAAAAACAAATCGGATGAATGGCAAATTTTGTCCAAAAGATCACAGCAAATTTTTTTTTATCAGTTGTGTTCCTCTTGTGTGCTTCCTTAACCCCCGTCAAGCCTAGTAAAAAATATGTTGTATTCTCTCTCTCTCTCTCTCTCTCTCCCCCCCTCTCTGTCTCTCCCCCTCTCTCTCTCTCCCCCTCTCTCTCTCTCCCCCTCTCTCTCTCTCCCCCCCTCTCTCTCCCCCCCCTCTCTCTCTCTCTCTCTCTCTCTCTCTCTCTCTCTCTCTCTCCCCTCTCTCTCCCCCCCCTCTCTCTCTCTCTCTCTCTCTCTCTCTCTCTCTCTCTCTCTCCCCTCTCTCTCTCCCCCCCTCTCTCTCTCTCCCCCTCTCTCTCTCTCCCCCTCTCTCTCTCCCCCTCTCTCTCTCTCCCCCTCTCTCTCTCCCCCCTCTCTCTCCCTCTCTCTCTCTCTCTCTCTCTCTCTCTCTCTCTCTCTCTCTCTCTCTCTCTCTCTCTCTCTCTCTCTCTCTCTCTCTCTCTCTCTCTCTCTCTCTCTCTCTCTCTCTCTCTAGTGCAGTGTAGTGTGAACACTTCAATAAACGCCTAGATCCATGCTGGAGCGTTAATATCACTCATAGTGTAAACATTCGTTGTAGTTAACCTCATATCGTATCACACAGATGATGAAACATTGTAGCTCCTGTGCAATTTAAACCTCATGTAAGCACATATTACAGTCTCAGAGCTATATAGCTGGACAGAATGACAGACTCAATATGTCTGACAAAATGTCTCTTAGTTAGCCAATATAGTAAATATATCCAGATAAAAGCTTTTGACTGCTGTATAAACTTGGTAGTTAACAGAGAATATATGACTGGACAGAGTGACAGACTTGTAGTGTCTGACGCAGTGTCTCCTTGTCACAATAGTAACTGTGGTGTAACAATCAAACCAATTAAAATTGGGAGGTATGATACAATAAACCTCACAGGTACATAGCAGTATATTCATTGACAAAGCCTGTAGCGAAACGTACGTAGGCAATTTTACGTGCTGACGTCATTGGGAGAGGTGCAGAGACTGCCTGCCCTCCACCCATAGCACTGCTGTAACTTTTACACAAACTTAGCTCTGCTTTTGAGCACTTTTATCATAGGGAAGGGGTATAGCTGATCATGGGATTTATGTTCATAAATGTTGCTATATGAGTTTGTTGCTATACCACAGTTACCACCATGACATGGAGACATTGTGTCAGACATTACTAGTCTGTCACTCTGTCCAGTCACACATTTTTTACAAGCTACCGAATTTGTGCAAGAATCTAGAGCTTTTATCCGGATATATTCTCTATATGGGTTAACTTAGAGACATTTTGTAAGACATATTCAGTCTGTCATTTTATCCATGTTACCCAGCTTTGAAACTGATAAAAACTGAGCTAATTGGTTACATGGAACATACTGCTATGTACCTGTGAGGTTTATTGTATCATACCTCCCAATTTTAATTGGTTTGATTGTTACACCACAGTTACTATTGTGACAAGGAGACACTGTGTCAGACACTACAAGTCTGTCACTCTGTCCAGTAATATGTGTTTACATGAGGTTTAAATTGCACAGGAGCTACAATGTCCCGCAAGGCTCTGTTCTGGGGCCCCTACTCTTCTCAGTGTTCATTAATGATCTTCCCACAGCTTGTAAGGAAGCCTCAATACACATGTATGCAGATGACACAATCCTATATGCACACAGCCATAGCCTCTCTGACCTTCAACACATACTTCAGTCTGACTTTTTGAGACTCGAAAACTGGATTTCCCAAAACAAACTGTTTTTAAACACTGACAAGACTGTAACAATGGTATTTGGGACCAAGACTACATTTGTAAAGCTTCCAGTGAATGAGCTCCTGATTAGAACCAACGCTAACACCACCCTAACACCTGTCACTAGTTTTAAATACCTGGGCTTATGGTTTGACTCCCACTTAACATTTGGGATGCACATTGATACCCTAACAACCAAGACCTATGCCAAACTAGGGGTACTTTACAGGAACAAATCCTCCCTAAGTCTCCTGGTCAGAAAGCGTATCGCACAGCAGATGCTAATGCCAATTATTGACTATGGAGACATAGTATATGGCTCGGCTCCTCAAACCCACCTTGGCAAACTTGACAACCTCTACAATTCAATTTGTCATTTTTTTCTCCAATGCAACTACAACACACATCACTGCGAAATGCTCAAAGAACTAGATTGGTCAACACTAGAGTCTAGGCACAAAGTTCACCTTTCCTGTCTTGCCTTTAAATTCTTCATGGGCAAGCTACCCAGCTACCTGAACAAGCTCCTCACCCCTACCACTTGCGCACTTATCACCTGAGATCAGACTCCAAAAGACTATTCATGGTCTCAAGGCTCAACAAAGTATCCGGACGTTCCTCCCTCTCCTTCCGTGCACCTCAAAACTGGGACAACCTACCAGAGACTCTCACATCCACCACCAGTTTAAGTTCTTTCAAATCTAAGGCTGTCTCACATTTTAACCTGGTCTGTAACTGTTTCATACACTCATAATATATATTTTCTTTAACTGTGCACGCAATGTCTTGTATATAATGTATACCCTGTTCATTTATGTAACTGTATTTGTAACCATGTACTATTTGTTTTACTCTGTGCCCAGGACATACTTGAAAACGAGAGGTAACTCTCAATGTATTACTTCCTGGTAAAATATTTTATAAATAAATAAATAAATGTTTCATCATCTGTGTGATACTATATGAGGTCAACTACAACGAATGTTTACACTATGAGTGATTTTAACGCTCCAACATATATGTTCATTTAACAAGGATCTAGGCGTTTATTGAAGTGTGCACTAAAGTGTTCACACTACACTGCACTACCTGCTAGGTGGGAGGCCAGAGCTGATATACTGTAAGTGTTATATATTGATATTCATTTACATATTTGGCCACAGGCAGTGCAGCAATCACTGAGACTCTATATGACAGTAGATCCTTTTAGTTCTCTGTATAGGTTACTCATTAACCATTCAGAGTCTGGTGTTTAGCTACACTTATTTAGATGTGATTTTGCATCTAAACGTGATGGCTTTATAGTCCTACTTATACGTTATATTGGGACTTTATACCCCAGTCTATACCCACTCCATTTTAAATTCGCACTTTAGATTAGGCAAGCCTCAGAGGAGGCATAGGTTCACTTACCTGCAATATTTTAATTTTGAAGTATCTCCTAATAAAGATTATTTTAAATAATTCATCAATTCATTACATCATTAGATTTCTCTGGTGTCATTAGTGTACATATCTGTTTAGAGTGCTCTCATTATAGGGGTTTCATTTTTCTATTGTTGCTATTCTACATCGCCCCTGATTGTATCACCTCCAGCCAGGCTGTAGCGAGGGTGTTCTTTCCCTTCCCCCTTTCCCCCCCTTCCCCTGAAGTGTTATATAGATATATAGTTAGTTTAGATTTATCCAGTTGACTTTATTGTCTTGGTAACAGCATGAAGTCTCAGTTCTATAGAACATACCCTTATGTGAACCTCAATTCGAGAATAGTAATTTCTCTGTTTCCTTTAGTCAAAGTGGATTGGAGGTATGTGCCTAAAGGAGGCACCAAAAGATCCCTTTTGAAAGGCGCACAGCAAAACCTTATAGTATAATATGGTCAGGGGTGAATAAATGTGTGCATAAAAATAAAAAAGTTTTATTAAATTTGTATAAAGATAAAGATTTTTAATAAAGACATTTAATAAAACTTTTTTATTTTTATGCACACATTTATTCACCCCTGACCATATTATACTATAAGGTTTTGCTGTGCGCCTTTCAAAAGGGATCTTTTGGTGCCTCCTTTAGGCACATACCTCCAATCCTATATGTACACTCCCTTGGCAGCACGCTAATACCACCTAGGGGGTTTTTTTGAGCGAGGTTTTTCTCCACAGTAATCCTTTAGTCAAAGTACATAATTAAAACGTTAGACAGGAGGGGATAATGTATGTTAAACCTCTGCTCCTAAAAGAAACTTTAGTGTTCATAATCTCAGAGTTTGAAAAAAGACTGAAATATGTAGTGAAATACAACAAAGTAAAGAATTGCTGTAATTATAATAATATACATCTTCACGAGAAAAAAACCCATCTGAACTGTGTTGTGAAAAAAGGCCTCTTATTCATAACTGCAGGGTTTTAAGCACCTTAATGTGCCCATTTTAAAAACAATCGCCATTTAAAACAAAAATAAAATAGCTTAGATTCATGAGAAATGATGGCATAGTGCCCACAGGTAGAATAATGTAATGGTTTTTAATTTCTCTTGCTCATCAGACAAAAATAAACATTTCTCTTTATTGTGCTATACTGGCAGTACTCAATATCTGTAGTATGATGTAGTATATTAAAGCTGCAGTGATGATGTCCCCCTCCCTTCATCACAAAATGTAGAAGGTAGATTATGAGGGATATATCCACAACTACAATAAGTACCCATGAAGTGGGGTGGTTGGTCGCGCAGTCGACATGGAATACGCCACGGAAACATACAAATCAGGCACTTTCCTGCGCACTTCTAACAGGTGATCGCATGGCTTTTATTTTGATAAGATAGTATTGAGGCAGGGGGTCTCCAGAGCTGAAACGCATTAATTTCAGCCCCGGGGACCCACTGCTTCTCTGGTTACAGGCCCCGGTATGGGGTGCCAGTATCACCGCCATGCTTAAATTCTCCTGTGTCACAGCCTATGCACCGGGACATTTAAACAATGCAGAGAGATATTGGCACTGATGCAGCAGCTTGGTAGGACTAACACCGTGGGAGTCCCATTCCACAGCAGGGACCCCTGCTGTGTTAATCCTGATGGGCCATTCCTCCCTGCCAAGCACTGTGCCATGAACGCTCAACCTTTGGTCCGCGGTTCACCTGCACATGGCCTGAGGCTGGTGATAGAAGATGCTACATCTGTACTTGAATTGGTGTATTCGTCAAATTGTTTTAAGTGCCATGGGCTGATATGTAGCTTTTTTAGCAGCAATGCCTGTTTGAAGATATTAAAATGAACCAAAAACATGGACTACTGACCATTCCTACTCCAGTAGTTTAATTACTCTATTAGAACAACAACTCCCATCACTAATGGTAGTTGCATGGTTTGGGGAGGAACTGTCAACGACCGGCCTTGCCCCCGATTGTAGCAGGAATCTGGGTTTGCTTTGTCTGTGTAAAGAAGCACTAAAACGTATTGGACTGATTTAAAGTGTTAGTGGTAAGTAACTGAATGTATATATTTTACCATATTGTTTTACTGTATATTATGTTTTTAGACCGCAATGGATCAGCTGCACATGCACTTCACTCAGGCTATCCACAACACCGTTTTCCAGGTTGTCCTTGGATATGTGGAGCTGTGTGCTGGAAACACAGATACAAAATTTCAGAAGCTACCATACAAGGACCTCTGTACAGTACGTCACCTTAATTATTCTATGCAAATTGTAGGTTCCCTACTTGTGCCATTTGTATCTTCTAAAAAAAAAAAATAGGAATTTAAAGCAGCAATACAGGTTTAATTATTTTTTTATTTTTTGAAGCAGGGGGTCTCCAAGCTGTACGGTGTAAATTTCAGCTCCGTGGCCCCCCTGGCTCCAGAGATACGTACCTCCGTAGCGGTGCTGGAATCTCAGCAGTTTTAAGCCCCCGGTCACGCGGGCCAATAGGAAGCCGCACCGAATGACGTCACGGCTTCCTATTGGCCCGCATGACACGGGACATTTAAACACCGCCATTATGCTCGGCAGTCTTATTTCCCTGGCTGCATATATCCAGTCATGCCCTACGTAGGTAAGTATCTCTGGAGGTGGGGGTCCCCTGAGCTGATATTAACATAGTTCAGTCCTGAGACCCCCTGCTTCAATCCTGTAATAATTAAATAACTCAGACCTATATTGCTGAATTAAAACCTAAACCAGTTCATGTGTTTTAGCAGTCAGCACCTACCATTGCTACTTCATACTGTATATGAAGAAATTAAGAAGTTGGATTTGGATTTAATGAGGCTACGGCATTACATTTAATGAATAAGACTGGCCTATTATCCAGTACTTTGCCAAGTGGGAATGTTGCCTTAAGATGGTTAAAAATACTTGCTACCTTTTTGTTTATTTTAAAATTCAACTCAACTGCCTTTTTTAATGTTTATACAACAGTATGTATATGTATATATGTGTGTGTATATATATATATATATATATATATATATATATATATATATATATATATATATATATCATAACATAGTTATATTTAGTAAAGTCTATTGAAAAGTATTATAAAAGTTTTAATGGTAATGAATGTGAAATGCACGAGACTGCGCCATACACTATTTTCAAAATGTTAGGCTGTGCACGTGTGAATCTGTGAGAGGTTCATAACCAGGTGTCCAGTTATCCCACTCACCTGCCCACAGGGCACTAAAAATTACCACTCACACCCCAAAACCGTTACACCAGTCACCAATTATGCTGCTGCCACCACCAGGATTAATGTAAGGGCTTACACCTCCGCAGTCCTCAGTCCCGCGTATACTAGATAAATATGTAATTATAGCAAAAGCTCAATTTGCATAACTCGTCCGAAAATGCACTCAATCTCTTCGAAAGGTACTAGGTTCTATTAGAGCTTGAAGACATTACTTCGTTCATTTTAGATTTACTGTAATAATACAAAAACTGTACAGTGCTTGTTACGGAAAAAAATAAATACAAAAACATACAATATATAAATCCAGACAGTTTTACAAAATAAAATAGAAAACCTAATACATTACTAAAAAAAATGATTAGATTCTTCAAGAGGTCATGATATAGGAAATAGGAAAATCCACTTGTTACAGATATATAACACCTCTTGATAGATTCTGTTTTAAGAATTCAAAATCACCCGTTTAACACCCCAAACTGTTTTTTATCACAGACATAAGTCATTTTTTGTGGGCGTGTCTTATTTCCCGCCCATCACTCTTTCCTGGGACACTTTTCTAGCAGGCTTTGCTGGGAGAGGGGGGTTTATTTATTGTTAAATGTAATCTGATAAGGTCTGAGATCTATATATCTCATAAGGCTCTCGCTGTAACCATCAGATTAATGATACCTGCGCCCTTGTGTTCAGATTAGTCTGATGCACGTGTAGACAACACTTTGTTGTAGTTCCACTTTCAACCTTGCGAGGGAAACTAATTATCAGACGTTTGACACTGATATGTGGTTACACACGAGTACTTCTACTTCTGCCCGTTGCAGATTTTTACCTGACATTTTTATGGGCTGTACCAGATATGAATTTACTTGCATAATGTTAAAAGGGAGGAGTGGCGCACTGCGTAAAGACACTGATTTTGTAAACAATACTGACTTTAAATCAGGGAAACCTGGTTCAATGCCATAGAGTGACATGACAGTGGCGCCACAGTCAAAGAAGCAAAAGTCAGCGGTGCCGGAAACTGTGTCTGCCGTGATTGTGCTGCGAGGCGGCCATGCTTCTGAGTGGGACCCCCTGCAGCATTATTCCTCCGGTGCAGAAACCACAGCACCAGAGACAGTAAAGTTAGCGACATCTGTATATAACAAGTTAAAACCGGACTATGATTAAAAAAGTGTGTGTGTGTGTAGAGGTATCTGTACTGTGTTAGCCAAACTTAATAATCAAAACAAATAGTTGATACCGTTCTGTGGCTAACGAAATGCTTTTATTTTTTGAGAGAGAGAGAGATTGATTGAGAGAGAGCGTGAGTGTGTGTGAGAGATCTTTGATTTAATACCACTAGTGGCAGAATCGCTAACCCCGGATCAGGGTGCGATACTCTGAATTGCGTCCTACTGACGCTGCCCCATAATATCAATACGATAACTAAATACATGTAGAAAAAAGTATAAACGATTTTGCTGCCCAAATAAGACGTTTTGTTATCTTTTTGGAAATATACTTGTTTCTTAGATGAGCATCTAACTTTATGAAGAGGTAAAGTTATTATAATAAAAAAAAAGTATTGGTTTCAGCTCTTGGTTTCAACTTTTTTTCCTTCCACCCACATAGTGGAAATATGTGGGTGTTATAATTTCATTTCAATGTTTTATACAGTAGCTTTCTGAAGTGGAAAAATGTAACCTTACCACATTCTTATTGGAATGATTTTACCTCTTCCCTGCACATCAGGCCTCTCCAAAAGAAGTGCTTTACAACAAATGCATTTGTTTTTTGGGCGAAAGCTGCCACATTATCTCCAATACATTTACATTTGAATCATTTTTCTCTTTCAACTCGAGATCTGTTCATTTGTGAAAACCTCAGGCACCTTGAAAAAAATCAATAACGTGTTTTAATAGTCTGACAGCAGCTAAATACTTAAGAGAATTCTTATTTATGTGCTGAAATGGTATGTGTTTTAACATCTTCTGTGGAAATGCCCACTGGCCACACAGAAATCACTCAATCTTTTTTTCTTGATATATGGATTACATTTTAAAATACAGTTTAAGCATTGCAGAGGTCTTAGAGACTATAAATATTCTCGGTACCTCTTTGTAGCTATTGTTTCTTCTAGTAGATACAGTGTCATATTATGTATCTGCTAGATACAATGTATTGGTATAAAGGAATATGTCTCTACTGCAACTGAAAATAGACTTAAAGCTGCAGTTCAGTCAATATCCTGCATGTGTGTTTTTTTTAATAAATCAGTTCTGTAGTAAGAAAAAATACTTTTAGCATTTTCTGTTTTTAAAAAAACAACTTTGAAAGACCAATTTTCTTGTGTTCTCTTTTAACAACCATTTGCTAAGGCACTGCCCCTTCATGTCCTGTCACAAGCTCTGGCACACCCCTTTGTCAGCCCTGCCCTCCCTCTAGCACATGTCAGTGCAGGAGTGCTCATGAATATTCATGAGCTTCCACTGAGTGACAGAGGCAGAATATAAACATATGCCAGCTCTAATTATGTCACCAAATTTCGCCTATCAATACATGGAGAACGAATTGACCTGCAGCTATACAGTTCTTTAGGTAATTAGAGATTGCACACATAAAACTATTGAAGTAAAAAAATTTAAAAAAAAGACTGAACTGCAGCTTTAATCTGCTCCTTTGGGAATGAAATTCATCTCCACTTTGTTAACTTCTTGTAGCTTAACGTTTGCACAGCTGTATTTTTTTTATTATCACCTGTATATCTATTCTAGGGCATGCATTTTTGGGCACAAAAATATTGAGCTACATTAAAGAAGAAAAATGGTGCATTTTTAAACGGAATAAATTACACCTAATAATAGTGCATTCAAGAAAAGTGGGTACGCAGAAGTCTGTAACTATCTTCAATAGCTGTGCCCATTGTTCCATAATTACAATGTCTGGCCTTATATTTTTTAAGTATATCATACAATATTGGATCTTGCAATTTTTCATTGTACAAACACGTTTCGTAAACAAGAGTGAACAAATATTTGAGGTAAAGTGGCATGCTAGTGTAGTCTGTAAGCATCACTGTGTGTTGTACTCTGAGCCTTTTGGCAGCTATTTTGTGTCCTATGCAAGATATTGATCTTAATATTGCAGTATGTGTGTTAGCTGTTATTTAGTTTGATATACCTGGGCAAGTTTACAGTAGGTGCTTAACACAAGTCATAATGTATCATTTTGTTATCTCCTTGTGAACAGAAAATTCCTAGTTATTACTGAGTTGCAATGTTACCGTTCTAACATTTATTTGACATTGAAAGTATCCCTACCCTCCCGCCATCCCCCTGTAACTCCGGGAGTACATAAAAATGGAATTACACATAGCATGAACATAAACTCTGAGCCTACAGCTCTTGAGCACTAGACACAGGGGTTAACCCTATCTACAACACAGTTTTGGGCACCATTTAATAAAAACGACATTATGGAACTAGAAAAAGTGCAGAGACCATATTAATAAATGGGATGGAAAATCTGACTTGTGAGGCTAGCTAAAGCAGATTTGTTTACATTAGAAAACGTGCTTCTAAGAGGTGATATGATAACTATATACAAATATCTTCTGGGTCAATACAAGGAGCTTTCAAAAGAACTATTCATCACAAGGGCTGTACAAACGACACACGGTCATCCCTTAAAGTCAGAGGAAAGGAGATTTCACCATCAACAAAAGAAAGTTATGCAGGGATATACTAAAATAAACATGGGAAAGATGTTGATCCAGGGAGAAATCTGATTGCCGGTATTGAAGTCGGGAAGAGATTTATTTTTTTCGCTTATGAGACATTGTTGCATAATGTTTCACTGGAGTTTTTTGTTTGCCTTCCTCTGGATCAATATACTGTAAATACGAATACAGTGGTGAGAGAGTTTGTGAACCCTTTACATTTTTCACATATTTCAAGCCTAAAATGTTGTTGGATCTTAATCTAAGTCCTAATAATAGATAAAGATAACATGATCAATCAAATAACACAAAAACTTAATACTTTTTCAACATTTATTTATCCACAAATGATTCAACATTAAATATCTACATGTATAAAAGTATGTGAACCTTTAGATTCAGTACCTACTGTAGTGGCACCCCGCTGAGCAGCAATGACTTCAACTAAGCATTTTCTGTAACTGCTGGTCAATCTCTCACATCGGTCTTGAGGAATTTTGACCCATTCCTCATTACAGAATTGCTTCAACTCGGTGACATTTGAGGGCTTCCTTGCATGGACCTCTCGCTTCAGGTCCTGCCACAACGTTTCGATGGGGTTTAGGTCCTGACTTTGACTAGGCCATTCTAAAACGTGGAATTTCTTCTTCTGCAGCCATTCATTTATAGATCTGCTTGAATTTTTGGGATCATTGTCTTGATTCACGACCCACTTTTGCTTCAGCTCACAGATGGATGTCCTGACATTCTCCTTTACAATGTTCAGATACAATGCAGAATTCATGGTTGTGTCAATGATGGCAAGCTCTCCAGGTTCTGAGGCATCAAAGCAGCCCCAACAAACCATCACATTCCCACCACCATGCTTGGCAGTTGGGATGAGGTTCTTCTTTTTGAACGTAGTGTTTGGTTTTTGCCAAACGATATTTCTCATTGAGGCCAAAAAGTTCTACTTTTTGTCTTGTCTTTCCAAACAAAATTGTTGCAGAAATGTTGCGGATCATCTATGCGCTCTTTGGCAAACTTCAGACGGGGAGCAATGTTCTTTTCAGAGAGCAGTGGTTTCCTCCTTGCTATCCTTTCATGAATACCATTCTTGTTCAATCTTTTTCTGATAGTTGAGTCATGAACACTCACATTAGCCAAGACGAGAGTGGCCTACAGATCATTGAATGTTACTCTGGGGTTCTTTGTGACTTCCTGGACGATTTACCGCTTTGTTCTTTGAGAGATTTTGGTAGGACGACCGCTCCTGGCTAGAGTGACTGTGGTCTTGAACTTTCTCCATTTGTAGAGTATCTGTCGGACAGTGGATTGTTGGTGCCCCAATTCCCTAGAAATGGTTTTGTAACCCTTTCTAGACAGATGAGCATCAATAACTGCTTTTCTGAGATTTAATTTGATCATGGCATGACGCGTTTCCACATATCTGTATGGTGAAGACAAAACGCAGAAAATACTCAAATGAGCCGGTTTAAGTCAAGGACCAATGTTAATATGGCGAAAAAAATGTCCGATCTTATAGTAAAGAGATGAAGCAGGTTAACTGGATGGAAACAATGTGTTGTAAATAGTGAATTTGCCCATTTGCTAGGATCACAGAGAGAGAAAAGGCAGTCAGTAGTGAGGAAGTAAGGGTGAACCAAAAAAGGAAATATACTACCTCTAAGGGAGAACACGATCTGGAAGTTCGTCCCCGGAGTTCTCCTGGAGAAAGTGCCTAATGAGCATGAAACGTGTGTGAAAAGAATTTTTGTCTTGTTTGTATTTTTGTTACTTGTTTTTTTACTATACGCTAAAGCAGTAAAATTCAGGGCATTATTGAAAACCCTGCTCTCTGATTGATTGGTTAAAATTCCGGGCATTATCCACAGTAATGCCCTGAATTTCAGCAGCTTGCAAAATGCAGTTTTCAATCTGTTTATTTCCAGCCAATCAGCTTTCAGAACAGCTGAGACAGGGCAGGGGATTGTTTTGAATTAAGTAAAAGCTCTGAAACATGGCAGGGGATTGGTCAAAAAGTATCAGCCACGGTTTGACTCCTCCCCCTCCCGAGCTGACTTAGAATTTCTGAGCAGATTCAGTTGGAGAGGGGGGGGGAGGGACTGCAAAGAAGTAAGTGTGTTGTATATAGTGGTGCAGTGTTGTGTGTGTGGGGGGGGGGGGGGGTATAGAGGTGCTGTGTTGTGTGTAGAGCTGGGGGAGAGAGTGCAAAGTTTAGTAAGTGGCTGCATTTTTTATTGTGGCTGCAGTGTGTGTTTGTGTGTGTTGTGCTGTTGTATGTGTAGCAGCAGTTTGTGTGAGTGTAGAGCTGATGTGTGTGTGTGTGTGTGTGTATAGAGCTCCAGTGTGTGTGTGTGTGTGTGTGTGCGTGTGTGTATAGAGCTCCAGTGTGTGTGTGTGTGTGTCAGTAGCAGTGTTTATGGGTGTAGCGTGTGTGTAGCAGCAGAGTTTGTGTGTGTAGAGCTGCTGCTGTGTGTGTAGAGGTGCTGTGTAGAGGAGGTGCTGTGTTGTGTGTCTAGAGCTCCAGTGTGTGTGTGTGTGTGTGTGTGTGTGTGTGTGTGTGTGTGTGTGTGTGTGTGTGTGTGTGTGTGTGTGTGTGTGTGTGTGTGTGTGTAGAGGTACTGTGTTGTGTGCTGTTTTGTGTGTGTGTGTGTGTGTGTAGCAGCAGTCTGAGTGTGAGCTTCTGTGTGTGTGTGTGTGTGTGTGTGTGTGTGTGTGTGTGTGTGTGTGTGTGTGTGTGTGTGTGTGTGTGTACACAGAGGAGGCGGCAGTGTGTGGATATAGATAGCTGCAGTGTAAGTGTATATAGAGGTGGTTTCATGTATTTACCATTTTATTTTAATAAAAAAATCTATTTAACTATACAAAAGTGTCTATTATTTATGAAATAAGCCTACATTTAACCTATAATAGTACCTATTACTTAAGTATGTAGTAATAAATCTTTTTTATTTTTTCAACTAACCCGGTGAGAATTTCATGTTTATGGGCTTGCTGTCCCACCAATCCTTTGCTGCTTCCAAACTCACAAAGTGTCTGATCTTTATATGGGGTGTGGCATCTCCAACTCACCCCTGAAAATCTACCTAATTAATCCATTACCTGATTTTTTTTTTTTTTTATTATTACTTACATTTTTTATTCAGCAGTTTTCAAAGTTATGGGAAAAGGGTACATAAAAGAAAAAAGGGGGGTAAGGGAGTACATTGATACAGATAATTGGTAATATCACATTTGGGGGAGGTTTAAGGGAAGAGGAAAGGGGGCAGCATTTGTACATGTATAGTACAGTATAGTGAACAGCAATTTTAATACAGCATATATCACAATATTCAGAATATTTTAATCTAGATATGGGAATATACCTGCATTGCGAAACCAAGGGAACCAAATCTCCACAAATTGAATGGTGGAGCCATTCAGATATGCTGAAAGTTTTTCCATATAAACTATATGCCATATTTTATTATTTATTTGGTTTAAAGATGGAGGTAGCTTGTTTCCAGTTCTTGGCGATTGTGCATCTAGTAGCATTCAACTTTTGGAAGATAACTTAGCCTTCCTTTTTGTTTTGGTTGGTCGCTAGTTTTCCTAGTAGTATATAAAGAGGGTCGTGTGGAACAGTGAGCCCCATGATCCTTTCTATAAGGGCAAATACTTCTCTCCATGTTGTCTTGATTTTAGGGCATGACCAAAATATATGCAATATATTGCCCATTTCACCACAGCCTCGCCATCACAATGAGGAGACACCTGGAAGGAAAGAGGGTAACCAAGTAGGATTAATGTACCACCTAAATATTAGTTTGTAAATGTTCTCCTTGATCACAAAACATGATGCGTTTTTGGAGGCGGTCTCCCATATATCGAGATTTAAATCTGTATTTAAATCTTTCTCCCAAGAGATCATATATTTGTCGGGAATCTGTTTACTTTTAGTGAGAGTTAAATTTAGGTAAATCGTGGAGATAATACCTTTTGTGAAAGACTGGTGCAGACACCACTTTTCATATAGAGTTAGATCGTGGGCTTTATATGGTTTATAGATAGATTGAATATAGTGCCTGACCTGGAGAAATCTGAAAAACTCAGGAGGGAATATAATAATTTGTTTGTAATAACCTAAATGAAGGGACCTTCCCATTAATAAGAATATTGTTATCTCTTGAAAGACCTTTTTGGATCCAAGGGTTGGATTGTTGGTTACTCGTGTAAAAGGGCATGGAGGGGTCCGTGAACAGAGGTTGCATAAGGGAAGGGTGGCCGGTTAGTTGGAACCTGGATTTAAGAGAATCACAAAGGTTACAGGCAAAAGATATCACCTGGTTCTTGGTCTAGATTTTCTGTTGAGCCAGAGGAGGTTCTTAATTTCAGTTGGGGGGCAAATCAGATTTTCTAGTTCAACCCATCTTTTGTCCGTTGGGTTTGTATGCCAACTAATCAGTTGCCCCAATTGAGCCGCGCTATAATACTTTAAGATTGAATCCCAATATCTCCGGTGTTTCTGTTGATAAAGAAGAGTTCAAGGTAGCTCTCTTCGCTGATGATATATTATTGACGCTTTCAAAACCTCTTATCTCACTCCCTAATCTTTTTCAAGTTCCTTCGGAATTTGGCTCTCTCTCAGTGCACAAGATTAACCATAATAAATCTTTGGCCCTTTGTTTAAACCTTCCTAAGGAAATGGTAAAATTACTCCAACATTTATTTCGATTTTAAATGGAATCCGAACCATATAAAATATTTAGGTGTCCAAATAACTAAAGACTACTCTGCACTATAAAGTACAAATTTCAAACCCTTCTTCGACCAAATAAAAGATCTAGCCATGTGGAGTCCATATACAATATCCTGGTTTGGGAAGATATCTACGATTAAAATTAATATTTTACCAAGACTCCTCTACATTTTTCAAACGCTCCCAGCTAAAGTTTGCCAGAAAGATCTAAACAATATACAAAAGAAAATTCTCAAATTTGTATGGCAAAATAGGCGGACTATTTTCAGCAAAGATATCCTTTAAAAATCTAAACTAGAAGGAGGTCTAGCTCTCCCGAATTTACGAACACCTGATTCTAACTAATCCCTTAAATTTGGCTGATAAAAATAGGGTTTCACTTACGTTTGGACATACCCTGACAATTACTTTGAAACCACAGCTGCATTCAATCTGAACCCCTTCAGTGTACATCTGCATTGCCTCAAAGGCAGATACCTTAAATAGTTCCCCAAGAGTTGCCCCCCTCTGCACAGAACCGGCTTGCTAAGGGTTAATATCTGCGTTTGCTTACTACTATGTGTTTTATCAACCCTGCCCACTGGATTGTTTATGACCCATGAAGACAAAGGACTTTGAAACAACAGTTGCATTCAGTCTGAACCCCTTCAGTCTACATCTGCATTGCCCCAAAGGCTGACAGCCTTTTGCACAGCCAAAGGTTGTGAGCCGTTTGCTACCATTTGCTGATATTTGGTAATGTTAAAGCTGCTCTATTTCAATCTGAAACTCGCCAGCCCTTCTATCCCCTGTACCCAATTTTCCAACTCTAAATGTCCATGAAATTTGGGGCGATATTTCATGGCGCTCAGTTAACCGGGGAATACATACTGTACAGTGGAGTAAAAGAAAAGAAAAACACACAATGGTGCACTGCTGTTTGTTGCTCACAGTTGGTATAGTGCACTTCATATAAGTATACACTTGCATATGGCACAGATAAATGTCAGGTTTGTTGCCCCAGGGAAAGACTTCTATATTGGGTCTCACTAGGGACTAGAGAGCCACGGGTTAAATCCCCCTCTTGTCTCACGTAGGTTATGAACCATATGGAACAAAAACAAATGCACACAATAGTGTAAAATGTCTCTGGTGTATTGAGAATCAAGCACAATAACAGAATGCTACTCACATAGTAGCCCTTTATGAGGGCATTGGTACGGTACACATCAAGGGATAAGTATGCCGATGGAGGTAGGAGTCCCGCGGGTGTGCAAGCTTCTGCACCGGAGCTGGTGTGCTGTCAGCTGCTTGCGTTGATTATTCCGCCGGCACTTCTGCGTTCCTCCACTCACGTGGTCAATGTCGGCACATGATGACATTGACAGTCGGGAATCTCTTGCTTAGATCGCTCGCAATCAGGACTCTACACTTTTCGCAGAGTTGCCTAGTCAGGGGTCCTTGAAATGTCTGTGAATTGACTGTATAACCTCTGTTCATTTAATGTATTAATGTATTGTTATCATAACTCTATGCCCAGGACATACTTGAAAACGAGAGGTCCCTCTCAAAATATTACTTCCTGGTAAAACATTTATATATTAAATAATTATTTGTCTAATTAATATATCACTTTGTTTCAAAAGACATTGAATTGGTTAATATAAACCCCATTGGCTATTTAAAAAATACATGTTTTGGTTCAAGAAGGTTATCAGGATTAAACTATGGCATTTTCGTAATTATAATTAGGGTTCACAAACTTTTTTTTCTCGCCACTGTATAGGATAAGGCCAGGTCCATACATTTGAAAAGACAATTTATTTTCTCTTTTTGTGCGACGGCCGTGTCACGTGAGTGGTTCAGCCAATGACGGCGAACCAGCCTCGCGACGTAACGGCTCCCCGTCGGCAACGATCTGAGTCCACAGTTCTTTCGCTCTGTCTCGCGTACCCACTATAATCCAGATCTATGTATCTGTCATTTAAAAATAACATAGGTTGAACTTGGTCTATTTGAAAACCAAAAAATTCAAATGTATTTGCAATATTTGCTGGAAGATTTAAAACATTTTACGGAAATGTTTAATGCTTGTATTAGTACTGTTTGGAAATACAATTTTTATAGGAACCTGCCATAAAACTCTGAATTTCTCCATTGCAAGTTTTTGAAGACATATATTTACATTTATTGGGACATTTTAACTGTTATGTGCAAATAAAAATATAATTGTTATTCAATTTAAATAAAGTTAACAGGTTACTTTTTTATAAGTAGCAGTGACAATGGATGGGGCAGTATCTGCATCATCCAACTTGGATTCTCCTCATGCATGGTCAGCTTGGGTTAGGAGAAGTTCAGATATTTTATCCGAATGTACCAGAATTAATTGACTTAATCGGGCTTCCTAATGCTATTGTCAGTGTTGAAGATAATGATGCAATCATTTTTAATGAGAACATTTGACTACAAAGTTTGGCATTAGGGCATTGAACATTCCTTGTCAATTTCACAGTGTTAAAAGTTAAGCAGATACAGTACAAAAATATTCTAATAGTAATTCTTTAAAAGCTTTAATACTTGGACCAAATTAATCTATCCTGATCCTTCTATTTCCTGCAACATGAGCCAAAGAAACCTAGAAGGATTCACAACTGGCATTGCCCCATCAGTTTAAAACTACATTTAGGAACACATTCAGTGTGCTGTGTGAGACAGATAGTTTCACTTGTTAAATAATTGACCCCACATATATCTCAACTATCATACTTTGTACCTGTATGAAATCATATCAACAAAGTAACACTTAGGGACTTGGTTTGCAATCTTTTTTTATTTCTACCTACACCTGCAGCGGCCGTTATTCAAACAAATCAGGGCGCCGATTTCGTGTGCTCTGCTGTACTCCACGCAGCATGAACGCGGCCAATCGCCCCAGGCACCCGCGCTTATCGCTACTGTGCCAATTTCAGGTGTTTAAAAACCAGAACTCTAAAATGCCATTTTCTGCACTCGCGTCTTAAGGCGGTAAGGTTGGAAGACATCCCGCGTCATGACATCGGTATTCCGATGTACGCATCGCGTGATTTGTTTGAATAACGACTGCTGCAGCTGTACATCTTTAAAAAATTAATGTCCATGTCTTGGGTAGTTGAAATTGGCGTAGATGGTGGCATTGCCAGGATCTGGTGAGTTGTAATTGCTCTGAAGTTTGTAGGATGCTGACTGTAAATGTCCCCTATCTCAATATTTTGTGCAAGACTAATACTGACTACATAATATTTTCATCATACACTCTATGTACTTTCTTGAAAGTTTTAGTTTAAAACTTGATGAATCTGCATATGAAAAGTTCCTGTTATATCCGTTAACACACTAAAAATGTATTGTAACGAGCTGCTATTGTCAATAAACATGCAATTATTTTTTCCTTTAGCATATAACATCGGACAGCTACATTCCATGTCTTACTGACCTCTGCAAAGCACTGTGGGAAGTTATGCTTAGTTATTTTCGAACCATGGAGTGGCATGAAAAATATGACAGTGAAGAGACACCATCATCTTCTGGTAAGCACCATTCGTTCTGGACCAACTTCTGAATATGAAAGCGCCAATAATATTCTTATAATTTTTCAATGTAGGGCCGACAACATACACAGTGTTTTACATTATAAACATAAAAGCAATTTAAGCTGCAGTCCCTGCATAAGCATTGTTTATAGAGGCACAGATATGCAGAGACGGTCTCGTACATTTGGTCTCAGCTGTTTAGCCAGAACCAAATGACGGTGTTTAGTCACTGATCGTCTCACTGTTGGGACACTCAGCCACCAGACGCATAACATCTAATACTAACGCTATCCCCTTCCCTAAATACCCTTTACCCTAAGCACTTGCCATAACCGGTAAAACTCCTAAAGTTAACTCCGTACCCGAACCACTAAAACCCCTAAAGTTAGCCCTGTAACCTAACCACTAAAACCCCTAAAGTTAACCTACCCTAACCGCAAAAACCCCTACAACTTAACACCTACCCTAAAACTTACCTTCTCGTAGAAAAGGCCGGCGGCTTAGGTTCTAGCACAGAGCGGCTGCTGCAGAGAGTCGCTCTGCCGACGGGGAGTTGGTCTCGGCAGAGTGGGTGCTGCAGAGAGTCGCCCTACCAGCGGTTAGTTGGTCGCGGCACAGCGGCCGTGACCAAATTTCCCACTCAAATATTTAGCTGCCTGGTTTTATCTTTGTCAGGTTATTGGCATTCATTCAAATCCATGATTTCTTTCATGGAGAAATGGTTGTCATGTTATTCTATCAGCAAAAATTGAATCATTACTGCACAACATCCTGTAGATCTTTGTAGCGCTGCATAATATAAATCAAGGTAAAAATGACAGGTGACATTAGCAACAAATATTGTATGTTTTGTCAAACTAGAGTAACTAGTAATGCACCTTTTAAACATTGAACACTTTCGAACACCTATTGCACCTTTTGAGCACTGGAAATGAAAAGAAGACTTGTTTTACAGGGGCAATCCAAACTGCCTGATGGCAGTGACATGTTTTTATGGTTAAATGTAAGCGATTCATGCCATTTTAAACAAATAAGGCAAGTTTAAGTATTCTGAACTATTGGTTTGAACCTTTTAGGGCCAGACTCAAAGTCCAAAGTTGAATTGTATCTCTCTATTCAATATTGATATTATCACATTTGCCATTATCAATAACCTGATTTTTTTATCCCCTTAATGCGATATCATTTGATGATGCTTCTCTGGGGATTTTTATTTACCTTCCTCGATCAAAATTCTGTAAATACTTATCCTGTATTTGTATCAGTCTTCTAAATTTAACATAGGTTAAACTTAACAGACACATATTTTTTCAACCTCATCTACTATGCAACTACTGTACGTAACATTGAAGAAGGTACAGAGACAGTATTCTCAAATACTCAAATGTATATGTAAATTTGCTTTTTTTAAATCAAATTAAATAGTCTAAAGTATAAGCTCCAAAGCGGGGTTATCACTGGGACAATCAAGATATGTATCTCAAATGTTCCCCATCTCCTTTATTGAGATGAGTTGAAGCTGCATACATCAGATCAGTGGTTTTCTACATTTTGAGATCTGCAGAACCATATGAAAATGTGTTACGGATGTAGCCAGATTTTACTGTCTCTGGAGCCGCAGGAAGAACAGTGAAACACTTTCTCCGGGGGACAGTAAAAGCAGCGGCGGTTCTTCTGAATGGAACCCCCCCCCCCTCCCCACGGCGAGATTTCCTGCTGCTTGGGAATGGCACTGTCATGATTCGGTGGGTTCTCCTGGGAGCAGGAACATTAACTCACACAACTGCTGTTTGTGTTTGCACAGCCCTAGCACCATATCCTGTGTCCATAAAATACTATTGCAGTAGTAAAGCTTATTTTAAATATTTTCCACAGAGCTTACATATTTAGCACAATCAAGAGAGATACTGACACAATGGACGTGTGAATGAATTGGGAATCTGAGTTAATACCAGAGGGGGATAGAGAAACATATTTAGTAAAATGGTGGTATGTGACAGGGTAAATAAAAGCCACTAGCTATATGCCTGGAAAACCTATGTCTAGTCTGCAGTGCAGCACTGACTAGGTTAACTTCAGCTGGGAACCTCAGGACAATTAGTTGGAACCCAGCTGCCTAATCAAGGTGTGTTAAAACCCAGGCTGTAGACACATGGAAGCTGCTGTTGATGAGAGAGGAGTAAGAAGTAAAGAGATTCCTGAAAACAAGGTCTGAGTAGCAAAGTAGTTGTATTGTGAACTGTCTGTCCCCTGCATAGAAAAAGGGTAGCTGCCTTATATATAAACTGTCTGCTAAAGAGAAACTGTTTTGTTTGGTTTGCTGAAGAGAAAGCCATTTTCGTTTTTGCTGATGGAAAGCTATTTTTGTTTTGTGTGCTGTATATCTTTTAAGGCTAAATAAATAAGCCTTGTCAAGAAACACACATGTGTAGTTGCATGTACCCTGCAACATATGGTGTCAAGAATTGGGAAGGTTTTTTTCAAAAGGCTCCTGCAGTTAAAGGGCCACACACACACACACAAGAATGGAAGAAATGTTGAAAGAGTTTCTGTGTGAGCAAATCAGACAGCAGGGACAGTTAATGCAGGAGCAGGCCCGGCTGCAAGCGGAGAGAGATGAAAGACTACAAGCAGCACAGGATGAGCGGATTGCCAAGCTGCTGACCCAATTCCAAGGGTCTGCCAGTGCAGAACTAGCAAGCAGACCCCCGATACTCCTGAGGAAAATGGCTCAGAACGAGGATCCAGAGGCTTTTTTACTGACTTTTGAAAGAGTTGCCGAAGCTCAGGGCTGGGCTACAGATCGCTGGGCAACTGCTTTGGCCCCGCTCCTCATAGGAGAAGCCCAGGCCTCATATCAGGGTCTCCCAGCAGATCAGGCAATAGACTACCGACAAGTGAAAGCCGCCATACTGGATCGCTTAGGTCTGACCCCAGAGACCTACCGGCAGCAGTTCCGGAACATGAAGTACACCGCTAAGATGAGACCCCGGGTCCTCGCTCAGCAATTATTGGACTTATGTACGCGCTGGATACAACCCGAGGAGTGCACTAAGGAGGCAATTCTTGAGCAGGTGGTTTTGGAAAAATTTCTACAAATAATACCCCCTTCCGCACGCTCGTGGGTAAAACGCCACGCTGCTGAAACCCTAGCTTTGGCGGTCCGACTCGTGGAGAACTTCCTTGGGGCTGAGCAGCAGGCGAGTGTCCTGGACCCGACTCCACCGGCACTGGCGGACGCCCAAAGAGGGAGGTCGGATCAATGGGGAACCTACGGCCCGTCACGGAACCGCCAAGTCCAACGGAAGGAGCAGTCGTTCCAGCAAGGATGGAGTCCAAATGCTGGTCCCCGCAGAGACCCTCATCTCCTTCCGGATGTCGGCTCGTCGCAAAGTGAGAGGAACTTCCGAGGACGTCGCCCACAGGACCCACCAGATGCCTGGTCTCCAGTAACCGGTCCAGCGGTGCACTATCCATAGCACCTTCCTGCGAGGGAATCCTCTCCATGTTCCGCCTGCGGAGAACAAGACCACCGGTATGTGGACTGTCCACTGATGGATTGTTCATTCAGCAGAACCGTCGCCTCGGCTTTTACTGAGGAAAATTACAAGCCCTGGCTACTTCCAGCCCTGATTGGGGAAAAAACGTCCAGGCCCTTGTAGATTCGGGCTCTGGGAAAACTCTGGTCCTCCAGGAACTTTTACCGCCCAACGTGTGTTCGTTTGACTCCCCATGGAGCATAGAATGTATACACGGCGATGTAAAACGCTATCCGACGGCCAAAATCCGGCTACAGGTAAAAGGTCAGGAGGCTTACCTCGAAGTAGGAGTCGCTCCTTGGCCCTCTGCCCCCGTTGTGCTCGGTCGGGACTGGCCTTTCTTTTCAGACCCAATGGCCCCAGTCTTTCACGAGGAGCCTCCTTCTAGGGCTCAGGAGAACCCTGGCAAACTGTTCCCCTTCTCGGCAGACCTTTTTCCCAGTAGACACCGGGTTCAAAAGACTCGGAAGCAAAGACGCTTGGACAAACAGGACTGGTTGCAGAAATCTGGGTCTCAAGGTGACCATTCTAGTAGTCAGAGGTCACAAGTGATGGCTGGGGATGGCCAAAGGGAGGGGGATATGGGCCCTGGAGATTTACCAGACCTGTACCTCCCTGACTTTTGCCAGAAGCAAAGGGAAAACCCAGTCCTTGCTAGACAGTATGACAAGGTGGTGAAAATTGATGAACAGATTTTAGATGCACAGGGGGTGATAGTATTCCCCCATTTTGAGCTATCAAAGGATATCCTATATAGGGTGAATAGGCAGACACAAACAGGGGAGGTCACCAGACAGATATTGGTTCCCAAGGCGTTTGTTAAATCTGTATTCACTCTAGCCCATACTGTCCCTTGGGGTGGTCACCTGGGCAGGGATAAAACATTGGACCGTATTTCATCCCGATTCTATTGGCCAGGGATGCATAGTGATATTGCTAAGCTATGTGCAGCATGTCCGGAGTGCCAGCTAACTAGTTCAAAAGGACAAAAACCAGCCCCTTTGGTTCCTCTACCCTTAGTGTCAGTTCCCTTTGAGAGGATTGGGGTAGACTTGGTAGGACCTCTAGAACCTTCTGCGAAAGGACACAGGTTTATCCTTGTAATAGTGGACTATGCAACAAGGTATCCTGAATAACAGCAACGGCGAAGCAAGTAGCCAACAAGTTGTTGGAACTGTTCTCACGGGTTGGACTTCCCCAGGTTATGTTGACAGACCAAGGTACAAATTTCATGGCTAAACTGATGCAGGATGTCTTAAAGTTACTAGAGGTCAAGTCTGTTCGGACATCGGTCTACCATCCACAGACTGACGGATTGGTGGAAAGATTTAACCGAACTCTAAAAGGGATGCTGAGGAAATTTGTAGATTCAGAGAAGAGAGCCTGGGATGAACTTCTCCCTTTTCTGCTGTTTGCAGTGCGGGAAGTTCCCCAGGCCTCCACGGGATTCTCTCCATTTGAATTGCTCTATGGCCGCCAACCCCGGGGTATCCTAGACCTCCTAAAGGAGTCCCCTTCTAAGAATACCCTGCAATATGTACTAGACCTTAGGAAGCGCCTAGATGTGGTCAGCCATTTTGCCAGGGAGAATCTTAGATCAGCCCAGGACAGTCAGGAGAGACATTACAATCAGAATGCTCGCATGAGAGTGTTTCACCCAGGAGACCAGGTGATGTTATTGTTACCCAGTTGCGAGAGTGAACTCCTGGCCAAATGGCAGGGCCCATTTGAAGTACTCCGCCGTACGGGTGATGTGGATTACGAGATCGCTCAACCAGGGTCCAGGAAGGGTAAACAAATTTACCATGTGAACTTGCTGAAACCCTGGAAGATGCAGCGGTCTCTATTCATCCACCCGGTGGAGGAGGAAACGGACTTGGGTCCTCAGCCTCCACGGGAGAACATCATGAGTGACGATAAAATCCCAATGGGTAAACAGTTGTCCTCTGAACAAAAAGGGGACTTGTTAGCAATAATTACACAATTCCAGGATGTTTTTTCTGACTTACCAGGACAAACTAACTTAATTTCCCATGCAATCGAGACAGCACCTGGGGTAAAAGTACGTTCCCGTCCTTATAGGTTGCCTGAAAGTCGTAGGGCTCTGGTAGAGAAGGAGGTACAAGAAATGTTACACTTAGGAGTGATTGAGGAATCATGCAGTGAGTGGTGTAGTCCACTAATTATGGTCCCTAAACCCGATGGGAAGGTAAGATTTTGTGTGGACCTCCGAAAGGTCAATGCGGTATCCAAGTTTGACGCATATCCGATGCCAAGGGTGGACGAATTAATTGACGCCCTTGGTAACGCGGAATATATACTGTATCCACGTTGGACTTGACAAAAGGATACTAGCAAATACCCTTAGAGGAAAAGTCCAAATGCAAAACAGCCTTTGCCACTCCCATGGGTTTATACCAGTTTGTGACAATGCCATTTGGACTGCATGGAGCCCCAGCCACATTTCAGAGACTCATGGATAAGGTACTGAGGCCCCATAGGACGTATGCCGCAGCCTACCTAGATGACATTATCATTTATAGTAAACACTGGCGGGCCCATCTAAATAGGTTGAAAGCGGTCCTCAAATCTCTAAGAGAGGCAGGGCTCACAGCCAACCCTAAGAAATGTGCCTTGGGTAAAGCGGAAACCAAATATTTAGGGTATGCAGTGGGAGGTGGAAAAGTAAGGCCACTAACCGACAAGGGAGCTGCCTTGAAAGAAGTTCCGATCCCCCAAACAAAAACGCAGGTACGCTCTCTACTGGGTTTAGCAGGGTACTACCGGCGGTTCATCCCCAACTATTCGGAAGTGGCAGCCCCTTTAACGGACCTCACAAAAAAGTGTGCCCCTACACAAGTGGTGTGGTCAAGGGATTGTCAGAGAGCCTTTGAGGACATAAAAAGGTGTCTATCAGAGGGTCCCATCCTTAGAAGCCCAGACTTCAACAGCCCTTTTATAGTGCAAACAGATGCATCAGAGATTGGGCTGGGGCAGTGTTGTCACAACAGTTTGAGGGAGTTGAACATCCTATCCTTTTCCTGAGTAGGAAATTGTTCCCAAGGGAAAAAAAACTACTCAGTGATTGAGAAAGAGTGCCTCGCAGTAAAGTGGGCAATCGAGGCTTTGAGGAGTAAATGGCAGGAGTCCATTTTACTTTGGTGACGGATCATGCTCCACTGAAGTGGTTAAATAGCATGAAGGATTCCAATGCTAGATTGACTAGGTGGTATATGGCCCTCCAACCCTTCTCATTTGAGATTCAGCATAGGCTGGGAACCTCAGGACAATTAGTTGGAACCCAGCTGCCTAATCAAGGTGTGTTAAAACCCAGGCTGTAGACACATGGAGCTGGCTGTTGATGAGAGAGGAGTAAGAAGTAAAGAGATTCCTGAAAACAAGGTCTGAATAGCAAAGTAGTTGTATTGTGAACTGTCTGTCCCCTGCATAGAAAAAGGGTAGCTGCCTTATATATAAACTGTCTGCTAAAGAGAAACTGTTTTGTTTGGTTTGCTGAAGAGAAAGCCATTTTCGTTTTTGCTGATGGAAAGCTATTTTTGTTTTGTGTGCTGTATATCTTTAAGGCTAAATAAATAAGCCTTGTCAAGAAACCCACGTGTGTAGTTGCATGTACCCTGCAACATGGTAATGTTTAGGTTGATTTTTTTCCCCCCATGTTCTATTTCAATTATATACAACTACTTTCTTAAAAAGGAAGGACACTTGTAGAATATATAGTGGAGCAAATAAAATATGCTTATAAAATGGTTCCTATTGAAAATATAATACATTTGTTTTTCTAACCTAACTGCATGGCATAGTAGATATTTAAAGCGGTAATCTGCGCTGTCTTTTTTTTTCGGGGAGTATGGTTCTAATTGCCTGAATCGGTTCCTGAGATTTTACTCCATTTCTGTCGAAGAGGAATTATGATTTCTCCCACTGAAAACCCACGCTACAGACACAAGATCTTCTTAATCAGGACCAGTCCCAAGTCCCCTTCTTGCTCTAATAGTTACAGTATGTGTAAGGATTTTTATCTTTTCTCGTCAGAGTTATAATGCCTTTAAACTAATAACATGAGGAATCACATCAACTGAAATGCAAACCCTGCTACAAATAGCTATGCGATTGTGTGGTGAGGGGAACAAAATGGAAAGTACAAGACAGGCACTGGAACATGCTGCCTTATTTCAGTAAATAGTTTGGGTGTGCTGTGGGTGTTAAGTGTTTTAGATTGCGTGTGGTTTCATGAGAAATTATGTTTGGGAAAAGCCACTTGATAGTTGAAAGCGGCATTGTATGTATTATTGTACAGGAGGACCTTTAAATTTGTAAGTGAATTATATTCCAAAGTAAATGTGGGCATGTTTGCATTTATGTTGGTGCAATTTTGTGTAATTAAATTATCTTCCTGTGTAATTACAGTACTTAAATTAATATGTGGCTAAACCTTTTGATAGTATTGTATCTTTGAATACCTAGTTTATCATTGCCTTTGTTTATGCTATATAAAGCTCATTATAGGTAGAGCACAAAATAGCACTGTACTTTGCTAGGTAACATTTTCAGACCATTGCCCTTTATAGCTCATTTTGCATCTCTGTAATTTGTATGCATCATCAATGAAACATTGTATATACTGTAGCTTTGAGGCCAGATATGAGATGAGTAAAAAAGACTGACAAACATGTTATTTGGACTTCTTAATTACTGGAGGTACAGTATATTATGCATGGTCCCTCCTTACCACTCACTTTGGGAGCAGAAAATATGCACTACATACTGTATGGAAATCTATAATACAGTAAATAAGTGTTTATTTTATTTGTATTAAAGAGGTAATGCAAACAGGCCCGCCAACAGAGGGGGTCTGCCGGGGTTGGCATCCATTGCCCCGTGAGTCAGGGGGCCCGGGCCCCCTGCGCGGCCGTGCCAGATAATAATTTTAAAAAAATTAAACGCAGTCTGGCTGCACCCGCTGCCGGGTCTCTCTGACGGCAGCGCTGGAAGTCAGCTGGGCTAAGCTTCCGGCGCGAGAGGGAGGCCCGGCGAGCGCGTGAGCAGCCAGCGTGTTGCCTGCAGCGTGGCGGGGCCGGCCGGCGGCAACTGCTGTGTCCTGCCATCGGGGCCCCCCACAGCGCCACCGACCACCACCCCCTGTAGCACCACCACCAGCCATCGGCCACTCTCCTCCCGCAGCCACCGTTCCCCCGCAGCCACTGGGGCCTGACCCGAGACCACCCACAAGGTAAGTCTGATTTTTATATTGGGGGAGTATATTATATATATATATTGGGGGGGTTGGGGTATTTTTTTTTTATATGTATTGTGGGGGTCTATTTTTATATGTATTGGGGGGGTGGGGGTGTATTTTTATATGTATTGGGGGGGTGGGGGTGTATTTTTATATGTATTGGGTGGTTAATTAAAAGTTGCACGCTGAAATTTTTTTCTCGTGGTAGGTGCATTATGGGTTGGAGGGGGGGGGGCCTGATCCTTTCATTTGTCCTGGGCCCCATAATTTCTGTTGGTGGCCCTGAATGCAAAGTTAATAAATATATACAGCAGAACCCCCGTTATAACGCTGTCTGCGGGGTCCACCCGATACAACCGGGATCGCGATAAAAAAAATGGCCACCACGATCAGGGATTCCCTGTCCACCGGAGGGGGAGAGCTGGGATAACTCTTCCAGCTGTCCCTGAAGCCGGCATCGCAGTGGCAGCCACACACAGCACTTACCCGGCATCTGTAGCAGCAGCTGATCTATGTCCTGTGCAGAGAAGCTGCGAGTCTGCGAGAGGGGGGGGAAGCGGGGGGAGGATCTCAAGGAGTCTGGGCCGGGATGCCAGCTGTGAGTCCCCAGCCAGGAACCAGCTCCCTTCTCTATTTCCCACCCCCCACCCCCTGAGTGGAGGTACACGGAGGGAGGTGTGTGTGGTGATGTGCAGGAAGGGGGGGTGGGATGTGCAGGAAGGGGGGATGTGATATGCAGAAGGGGTGATGTGCAGGCTGGGGAGGTGATGTGCAGGCAGGGGGATGTGATGTGCAGGGGGGGATGGGATGTGTTCAGGGGAGTATTGTGTGTCCGTCCGTCCGTCCGTTAGCAATAAAGCTTTAAAAAATAATAGCTTTTAAAAAACGGGAGCCACACTCACACCGCGTTATAAGCGAATCCGCGCTATAACGGGGTTGAGCTGTATTTTTTGTTTGTTTTAATATACAGTAGGCAGCATTTGATTACCTTTATTGAAAACGAATTACCTAAGCTTCTGATCGATTTGGTTCTCTTGTGATCGATCAGCCAAATCCTGTTTACCAGGGTTCACTAAATAGCTGCCTTTCAGTTTCAAATCAATCCTTTCGTCAGTGTAACTTGGCAGCTACAATGTAATCTTATACAGATGCAGCGGCCATTATCCGATCACTGAAAGAATTGGTTTTCGAGATTTCCCCGAGATTCTTTCAAAATTTGATGCGGCAGACGAATGGCAAATTGGATTAACACAGCAGAGGTCCGTGCTGTGTTAATCCTACCGGGGTCTACCGGTGTGTAAGACATGCAGTAAGAGAGAGGCTGAATCAGTCACTTTAATTGCGCTCCTCTAACAGGCGATCGCGGGGGTTTTATTTAAAATCTAACAATACAGTATTGTAGCAGGGGGTCTCTGGAGCTGAACCGCATTGATTTCAGGTCCGGGGACCCCCTACAGGCTGTGTTATGGGGGTTCGGTATCCCTGCCATGTAAAAATCCTGTGGGTCACGTGACCGTGGAATTTTCACATTGAAGGAGACCCCCTACTCTGTACACTAGTATCAAACATCTCCCCATCCCCACCAAATAAAAAATCATTACCTTAGCGGTAAGGTACTGTAGTGCTTTAACACTGTGCCAATCAATGGGTATCGGGGTTGTTGTCCCCAGGTAGGGTGGGTGGTCAGCGGTGGAGGGTGAGTTAACACCCTTAATTACTGTAACGGTAGCTTACCGCTAAGTTAATGAAGGGGTTAGGGGCCATTAGATTAACAAACCTACGTAAGTACCAGCACTCACTGTCTAATAGCTAAATGATGAAAACAGTTGTAATGCAGAATAAACATTTAATAATAAAATGAACCAGAAATAAATAAAATGTGTTTGCAGAAACCAGTATCACAAATGGGCATGTCAAAAAGTGAGGGGTGGGGGGGGGGGAAGGAAAAGGAGAAAAAACATGAAACACAAGGAATATACACAAAAAACGGAGAACGGAAAGTATGCTAGGGGGGCGACGTTTCGAGGGACTACCTCTTCATCTGGCCCATTCCCCCTGGTCCAAAAGGACCGAGAGGTACTTCCCTAAGCCTCCCTTCCCCTATACCTGGTCAAATCAGACACCCCTGAAAATAGATAGTAAACATATAGTGTAAGCTAAATACAGCTAAACAGCTAATAGCAGGGCAGCAAGAATCCACTAATGGTACAGTTAAAGCTGAACACAGCTTGCAAGAAAGCAGCTTGCAAATGAGCACCAAGAGTCCACACAGTCAGTGAAAGGTTAATGAGAAAAATAAATGAAGTGGTCAAACCCTCAGTGGCTCTGCTCCTTCAGCTGCTCGTGTGGAGTGCTGGCCATTAGATTGCATTTTTTTATTGTGCTGTTGATGCCCACGGAGAACAAGGACGTTCATGAGGATGAGGAGAGCCTTCATCCTGGCAGTGGTAAGTGCCAGTTTAATTTACTTTATGCTGCTGATTTATGTTTTATTTTAAATGGCCAAATGCACTATTATCCATATCTGATAATAGTAATTTTGCCCATTACTGTACTGTATGTATTGGGGGAGGGGTGTATTTACTTGAATGTATTGCACAGGATTGATACCGCAGGCAATCAGGGACCCCCGGACACCCGTAGGGACCACCCAAGTACCCCCGTGGGGCCCCCGGACACCCCCGGAGACCACCTGTAAGCCCCAGGACACCCACGAGAACCCCCAGACACCCTCAGGAAGCACCCGCGGGGACCAGCCGAAGACCCTCGTGGGGCCCCCGGACACACTTGGGGACCACCTGGAGGCCCCCGGACACTCGCGGGAACCACCCGAGAAACCCCAGACACTCGCGGGGACCACCTTTTCAATGTGAAAATCCCACGGTCACGTGACCCACAGGATTTTTTACATGGCGGGGATACCGGCACCCCATAACGGGGCTTGTATCTTAGGAAGTAGGAGGTCCCCGGACCTGAAATTAATGCGGTTCAGCTCCGGAGACCCCCTGCTACATTACTGTAATGTTGGATTTTAAATAACTGATTCAGCCTCTCTCTTACTGCGCGTTTCTTACAGACCAGTAGAATCCGGTAGGATTAACACAGCTCCTGCTGGACTCCTGCTGGACTCCTGCTGTGGGCCATTTAGTCCGATGGGCCATTTAGTCTGCAGAGGAGCATCTCGCACCACCACGTGGCATAGTGCATGATTCACCCAGGTAAATGATCGGATAATGACCGCTGCATCTGTATTACTAACTGGTCTGTAACTGTTTCATACGCTCATAATATATATTTTCTTTAACTGTGCATGCAATGTCTTGTATATAATGTATACCTTGTTCATTTATGTAACTGTATTTGTAACCATGTATTATTTTGTTTTACTCTGTGCCCAGGACATACTTGAAAACGAGGTAACTCTCAATGTATTACTTCCTGGTAAAATATTTTATAAATAAACTAAGGTAACATTATCTATTGTTACAGTTTGCAGCTCAAGCTGCTGGGAATATTGGCAAATATTTATCAGGAAAGTGTTACAAATACCTTGCACTGCTGGGGAGGTGTGCTAATGGCTGCTATAGAAATCAAAGCTGCACAGTATATTACCTCATTAAAATGGCATTGAGTTGAAAATACAAAAAAGTAGTAAGTATTATCTAATACTACATAACTAATTTATTTTAAAAAAGCACACATGTAGGATATTGCTTGGATTGCTCCTTTTAAGCACATCATTTAAGTGTCTGACCACTTCTCAAAAGTAAAAAAATATATAAATAGCTAATTTGCACATGGCAACATTTAACGTAGGCATGTCATTACCTAATAGACTGTATTCGGGTACACCTGTTTAAAAGTGGACTTTTCAGCTGAGTTCACCATGCAACGCATCACGTTTTACTCACCAAACACTACTGTGCAAGTGATTGAACATGTTAAAATCCTAGGAATTGTAAATCTAACCATTTGTGTCTTACGCTTTTTTGTTTATTGTTAATCATACACTGCAGGAAGTTTACCTTTTGAAATATGTGCTGATCAATAACTCATTTAAGCACTAGTTATTCCACTATATGCAATCCATATATGTATTGATTACAATAAAATATGAAATAAATCATGAATATGACTAAACAAAATGTACAGTTGTCTTGTTACACTCTAATTTATGCATTATGCTTTTGGTGCAGGTGTTTTTGCTAATGCAAAATTCAGAGTTTAAATGTTTTTATAGATTATGGGGGGATATATATAGCTGTGTCCCAACTCTAAAAAGCTCAGCACCAAAAATCACAAAATTTGCAGTACATCCTGCTATTATCAAGCAGCACTAGTTTGAATATCGAGGAAAAATGCTGCAAAACTTTGAAAAACTGAGTGATGTCACTGTAAAGCCCGTGACTGTTGTGATGAGGAAAAGAAAATACAACTCTTGCAAAAAATAAAATGGATGAACTATATTGGACTACACAAAAAGTACTTAAACAGAGCTGCGTTTTGGGATCCTCGTCTTCCCATTTCTCAGTTATATGGGTAGCCCTCACGTAGCAGGTCCAATAAACATACACACAAAAAACAACTTGCCATTGTAATTGGTTCCCGTAGAAAGATTCAATCACTGTTAGTTACATTTTTATATACACAAAACATACAAGAATCATATCATTCATTTCTACTAAGCAGATCAAACATAAATAACAGTTAAACGCTAAATAGACTAAAGTGTATATTGAAAAAAATGTGGGGTGCCAATCAGACACCCAACAAAGGCATATGAAAAATGGGAACCACTCCACCAAAATAGGGCAGCTACAAGAGCACTGCACTGATATTTACTGTGGCGGATCAACACAAAGCTGAAAATATGACTGCTGCATGAACATAAAAAAATACATGTATTACATAAATATACACTGTACAAAATATATATAAAATACCACTAAAAGGCAATATTGAGATGGCTATCTCTAGCTAAGACACTTGGCTAACCTGAAACCATGTGAATATGAGTAAAATACAAGTGTTTTATGTATGCATATATGTGTGTGTGTATGTGTGTATGTATGTATGTATATATATATATATATATATATATATATATATATATATATATATATATATATATATATATATATATATATATATATAGCTTAACCCCGTTATAGCGCGGTCCTCGGGGGCCACCCGCGACCACCGCGTTATAAATCCCAAATCAAGAAACAGACATCCTAACCTAGATGTGTGGAAGCAAATGATAGAACAGCTGGGGACACCGCCAGAACCTGGACAGACAAGACAGCCCCAGCTGTTCTACTCCTTCCTTGCTGCAGTTCCAAGTTTGGCGCCATCACTACCCATTGAGCGTGCGCAATGTGGCGGCTGAAATCATTTGAATCAACTATCATCCCTGCAGTCACAGACGTCCGGTCACTCCAAACCCCCTTGGACTTGTGCTAAGTATTTTTGCTGTAGCACTGACTCTGTTGACATCTGTCTTTAGTCCTGTTGCCCTACTGTGTTTGCAAATCCTATGCGCACTGCCACTGTGTCATGCCATTTCATTTATTGTTACATGCACTTTATTCTTAGGGCATACATCATTAGTACTGCTGACCGGCCAGTCCAAGTGTTAGGAAGCATATCATTTGCTTTCACACTTCTAGGTTAGGATGTCTGTTTCTTGATTTGGGATTCATCATTGATGTTCATATGGCTACCCTTTTAAACTTTTTTCCATCTCCCTGTTTCTGTACATGTGATACTTGCTATTATGCTAGTTAGATCAGGTTTTGTATGTTTATTTTGTAGTACTGGTGTAGCCTTTTTGATCACATTTTTTTCATTGTTCAGTCATTATAATATCAGCTTTGTGGACACTGCGGACCTTTTTATTATTTGTGTAATGTGTTTAAATACATTTTGATATATATATATCCCTGAGGAAGGTCCCATGAGGACCGAAACGTTGGTCATGTTTGTGCTATGTTTATTTTTGAATACAAGTTTTCTTACTTACCTTTGAGTGCTGTCTTGTGTCTGCTCCTGCTTGAGTGGATTACTTTTCTCTTACTATTGGTATAGGACATGTACCGCAAACTGTTTATGGTATTGGGAGTGCCGGCTACCCCATTTTGTTTAAAATATATATATATATATATATACACAGTATCAAATAAAAAGATCACTTGTGAGCACATTCACATGTCTTAGGCAGGTCTGCAACTTTCCTGCCTTTCACTATTATCCCCAGCATACACAAGGGATCTTTTTATTTGCTATAGTATATGCAATACGGTGGAGGTTTCTTGTTGAAATAATAACAATAATTTTTATTTATTCAACTTTCACACACACATACACACACACATACACACACACATACAAACATTTCAGCGGTGGTAACAGCGCAAAATCTTTCTTTTCCCTGTCTTCCCCCCTGTCGGCTGGCTCCACGCTCACTGCTGTGTGCGCGCGTGCGGCACCATTATAGAAAGGCTGACTAACCACAGCCAATTATAAGTGCCGCACGCGGCCACTATATAACAGCCCTAAGAGGTCAAATGGGAGACTTACAGAGACAGCGGGTGAGGGAATAAGTGGTGTAGATGGCAGTGCTTGGCCACAATGGGTGGTAGGAGTGACTGTGGGTGTGGGACAATAGCCATGAGTGGGCTATTGGGATGCTTGATTTGTGGGGTGTGTTTTAAGGTTAGTCAGTATTAAATCAGATAGGTTAACACCATTAGCAGGGGAAGAGATGACAGGGAGGTGTGGGTGAGAGCAGGTGTGTTTGTCTGGGTTCAGGATTAGGAGAGGTCCCCAGCAGCAGGAAGGAGTAGATAGAGGTTGTGAATAGAGAATTTGTGGGGGTGGTTTTTATTGAGGGGTAAAGAAGTTGCTGGGAGAGAGGTGTATAAATAATGGTGCAGTGTATGGGCACATGCATAGGGGGAGGGGAGGAGAGGTTAAGAAATGTGGATAGGAAGGGGAGTGGGGAAGTTGGACAAAACAGAAACGTTTACAAAAGAGTGAGGAAACCGTAAACAGAAAAAGCAATAGGGAGGGCATATTGAGATGCAGAAGGAGAGACTTCCCAGGTATTGGAGGATAGAAACAGTACAAATAATCACAGCATTTATTGTAAACGTGTACAAATTAACATGCTCTTTACCTATTACATTTTAAATAAATGAGAGCTTGCAGAATGGATTGGGAGAGGAAATGGAAGGCCATAGCAATACTATAACTCATATTTTTTATGCCTTTATGTCAAATTATTCTGAATGCAGTACTATCACTATTTGATAAAATGAATGGCAGCAAATTGCTAGTCAGCAGAGAATACTTATCACTATGCTCTCAAGCTGGCTCACCTCTCCTTTGAATTTTAAATCTAAAATCCCATCTTATTTGTCAAGCATTGGAAAAATGCTTCTTTTTTTTGTGCTGCGATACATTTTCCAGTACTCCAGTCCAGTAGTTTTGAATCAGAGACTAAATATAATTATAGAGTTCACCTACAGCTATCTGCTAGCCCTTTGTGGAATCCATAAAAACTGTTCTGCAGCGCAGCGATCATCCAATTTGCACAAAAAGAAGATTCCAGTCGGCTCATACAATATCCTTTTGACGTTTGGCTTATAAACTGCACACTGTTTAAATGTTGCCTGCTTAGATTTACAGATGTAGCCGTTGTTATTGCAGCCGCTGGCATGTGCCAGCAGGTGCAATAACGTGATGGCCCCATCCTTTTCTCACCCACAGCTAATGAAGACACAAATGTTGTAGAAATAATTCAGTTGTCTTCAGGTTCGAGAATTAATGAGGTTTGAACTTTGTACAAGCGGCCACAGGGAGAGTTGTACTTAAGCAAGTTGAGCACTCGTCTGATCTGCTATTACAATATATTAATATATATGACAATGCTTCAGGAGACATACCTGTATACGGCAGCATTACACATACCAGTTAATACAAATACCATAAAAGGATATTGTAACATGGACGTATCACTGTTTGAGAGAAACTGCCTCTAAATCCAGCAGGGAGCTGGTTAATTGCAGACAGGCAATTAGCTAGACTCCACCTGGCCATATTAGAGCTCTAAGAAAAGCCTCCTGTTGGAAACAGGAGAGAGATTGATCTGACACAGGAAAGCAGAGAAGCCTGCACACAGACACTGTCTTGAGCACAAAGGTGTGCTGAGATCAAGATATCCAGACACCCGGAGACCTATATTTCATGGACCCAGAGGACCCAGGAACCTGCCAGAGACTCACATGGAGGTCAACCTGCTTAAGGTACTGCCTGATACTTTGGGGTGATAGGCTGGTAATTGGAAGTGAATTCATATCCTGCTCAATAAACAGTGTTAATAGAGCAAGAGGTATATACTGTATCACAGAGTGAGAGTGTGAAGTAATTCAGGTTCCACTCAGTGTGCTGCTCGTAATTTAGAGATAGTAATAATACTCCTAACTGTCACATGGTTGTACTTAGAAGCCCCAATGCAGGGTACATATATCAGGAAAGAAAGTCACAGTAGGAGTGTATGCAGCAGCAAGCAAAGAGGACCAGTAAATATCAGTAAGAATCAATCGCCATACAACCCGTTCATAGAGTGTTTGATCCGCCTACTACCTCCAAGACGTCAACGTGGTGATGTCACACCCGATGTACATTTCGCGAGGCGGGTACGCGCTTTCTCAAGGGAAGGAGGAGTAACCTATCCCTGCTTTAAATGTCTAATATACGGCGCTATAGGGTCTCTCCTATTGCCAGTGTTCACGCAGCAAGGGGAGCGTGTCTTAGGTGCTGGAGGCACCAAAGTAAAAAACAAGTTATTGTGATCTTGTGACTTTTATTGGTATCCATCCTCCTACAGTGATGGCGGCGATTACTATGCCACAGTTTGACTGGGAGAACTGTGACAGACTGTGACCCACACAAGGGACTGATACTGTGACCAGAGTCTACCACACCACTTGTGAAAGAAAAGAAGAAGAAGAAAAACCCCATGGGATTTTAAAATGGCCGCCCAGCTGAAGTCAAATACAGACTCTGCAAGAATGGAGAAGAAAATGTGTTCCTGGTGTAGAGTGCCCAGCCACATGGAGCAGTGTCACTTCAGGCCTTATTTGGATGAGGATGATCTCTACTGTACTGCACCGACACACTTTATTCGAGCAAATACCCAGTATGTACCTGGCAGATACCTGGAATGCGCCGCTCCTCACCTCTGACAAGCCCCGTTGCGTTTGCCTTCCCAGCCTGGGTTCATGCCTGGCTGACGGGCGGCTGATCTATTAAATGATAATGATTAGGATTTAATAGGCTGCAATGCTTCGCGTGTCTACCAGATGGCATAAATTCATGAATTGTAATGCAGTATATATATATACTGGGCAGTATTGCAGCCAGCAGGAATAAAATGCTTCAATCCCTGCCTGGAAAATACCTCAATGCACTCGGGCAGAAAACAGTCACAAACCTCAATACACCCGGGTATACCCGAATTCGTGGGACTAGCCGAGCTCGAATAAAGTGTGTCGCCAGTGTATGTGGCCCCAGAAAAAGGGTTGCAGCCAGAGGAATATTTTTTTCAATGTGCCAAGGAACTGCAGCAGCAAGCAATGAGCTGTGGTCACAAGGAAGATACAGAAGTTTTACTTGGCAAGGGCACATCCAGTATCACTGGTGAGAAAGAATGTGTGCACAGAACTGCTGATGTTTCAGAACCTATCAAAGTAAAGAAGAAAAAGAAAAAGTCTATAGAGACGCCTGTGAGTAATACCAACTCTGCAAGCAAAGTTTGCCCACCTGTAGAACTACCAGCTGGGGTTCTAGCAAATACAGTAAAAACAGCTGCAATAGCGCCTCCCGAGGTCAGGAAAAAAAATACACCTGATATCCCCAAAATGGAGGAGAAGATGTGACGTTCCTGTAATGAACCTTACCCCCACGGAAGCGTGGCCCTTCCGGTCCTAAGAGGATAGAGATAAGGATGAAGATATCTCTTATGGGGAACCCGAACCGAGTCATACCCACGAAACATCTCAAGAATGGTGGAGGTGCCTAAACTTGGTATGCACCGAAAAACAGGTCTTTATGACCCCGAATATTCCTGCTGAGGAGAAGCAGCGAACTCTGCAAGAAGAAAATTTGCAGACTGCTAAAGAAGTACAATTGCTGCAGGCATGTCTAAGAACCAAGTATGTCCTTACAGAACAACATGAGGAACTGAAGGCTACCCTGAGCATAACCAGAGCATCGGTTGAGGCCAAGTTGAGAGGCCAGGTGACTCTGTATAAGAGGGAGCATGAGAAGATCCAGAAACTAGAGCAAGAGATGGAGAAGCAGAGGGGCTGCTCCATCCCCAAAAGTCAGTACGCCCAGGAGAAAGAGGTGTGGAAATCGCAAGCAGCAACGACCCTGGTGATGAAATCTGCAGAGCTCCAAAATATGAAGGATACGTGGAAGCAAGCTCAGAGAAAGCACAGTGAAGAGATGAGGACCCTGAGAGGAGAATTGCAGGATGCACTCAAGAAACAAATCTCTCGCTGATGAGTTGAACTTGCAGCAAAGCCTAGAAGTGGAAGAGCTAAAGCTAGCAGCCAATCACACATCACAGCAATTTACAGCTCTGCAGACGCAGATTGCTGAGCTCAAGATACAGCTCACCAAAAAGGAAGAGATTGAAGAGATGTCCGTTCGTCAAGTGGCCAGCCTGACACTGCGCTATGAGGCCAAGATGGCCGATGACCACAATTTGCTGGACAATGACAGGGCCCATCTGGACAACGTCCAGGTGGAGCACCGGCAGCTGCAGATCAGAAATTGAGAAAAGGAAACAGATTTAAGCCTTTCTCTGAGTCTACTGGGAGATGTGGAATCACAACTCAATTCCAAAGAAGCTGAACTGGCAACTGCACTGAGTGGAAAAAAGTGCAGAAGGACAGCTTCCAGAGCTGAAACTCTAATAGCTATTCTTGAATGCTCTTTAAGTGATACCATGAAATAGATTCCGAATATCAGACAGAATTCAAAAGTAAGCTGACAGAGGCATTGCAAGAGTTACAAGGAATTGACATTTAGTGCTAAATTGGAGTCCATGGAAAAGATGGTGAAAGAAAGCTACTGTTGCGGTTAAGCTTAATCTAAAGCTTAACCGCAATTTTCCATGCCTTTTAAATTTTCGCGCCGAAATTGGCAGCGCGCCAGCCGCATCTTGCGGCCGCGCGCGGCCGTTTCTCCCTATCAGCGCTGAACAAAGGAAGCGCCTGCGGCGCTGGAGAAAAAAAATAGTCTGCGTCTGAACGCATTTTAAAAATAACTGCGGAGGCAGCCGCTGTAGACTAAGGGCGGCCGCCACTGTATTTGCGTAAACGCTCTGTTACTGTCGCCATACAGTCTGCCTACAAAGAGAGGCACGACCGACGCAGGGGAAATCTCATGACCATGCGGTCAGTAGAGAGACTGTATGTGGGAAAAAGTCCTCCTCGAGTGACTGGTTTTCTGAACTCAAGCGCCTTCTTGAGGAGACATTACTGATCTGGAGAAAGTACTCCAATCCCTGCAGGACTGAGGGTTCTCGTACTCCATTCAAGCCTCAGAGATATCTCGAGTGGCTTTGGCCGTGTTAAGCCCGAGCTTCCCACAAACAGGGGAGGTATGTAACAGGGACTTATCACTGTTTGAGAGAAATTGCCTCTAAATCCAGCAGGGAGCTGGTTAATTGCAGACAGGCAATTAACTAGACTCCTCCTGGCCATATTAGAGCTCTAAGAAAAGCCTTCTGTTTGAAACAGGAGAGAGATTTCCTGAGTTCACAATTGGGCTGACAATGGAAAGCAGAGAAGCTGTGATGTGGTGTCCCCCGCTACGACATGCCAATGGGAGCAATAACTTCTGCTACATCTGTAGTCGCTCTTTTGGAATAGTGCAGGGCTATGCAGAATGAAGCATTTTAAGTACCAATGAAATTTTTTCTTCAATTTATTCTTTATCGGTGTTCGTTTCTACTAATGTAGCAGGTAAGGTTTTTAGGGAGAACTGGGATCAGTTACAATTTGCACCAAACTGTACTATACTATATGCAACAACAAATACCTCAAGTGTGTAATCCTGCGTCGGGAGATTTTTGAGGAGCAATCCAAGCCGTTTTGAATTCTTATTTTTTTTGTAATAATCTGCATTGTGCCATTTTTTGCGTCTGTCTGCAACGAGATTACCGATTTATGAAGCAAGTGGGAGGCGTTCGGACAGTCACGTTTGCATATTTGCATAGGTCCAAGTATTCATCATGTCTAGTTAACTCAGATTGAATACAGGCATACCTCGCATTAACGTACGCAATGGGACCGGAGCATGTATGTAAAGCGAAAATGTACTTAAAGTGAAGCACTACCTTTTCCCACTTATCGATGCATGTACTGTACTGCAATCGTTATGTACATGCTTAACTGATGTAAATAACGCATTTGTAACAGGCTCTATAGTCTCCCTGCTTGCGCACAGCTTCGGTACAGGTATTGCTGTTCAGGACGTAATGACAGGCGCATGCGTGAGCTGCCGTTTGCCTATTGGGCGATATGTACTTACTCGCGAGTGTACTTAAAGTGAGTGTACTTAAAGCGGGGTATGCCTGTACATTGTTGTATTCCTACCATATAATAGGATGTTCGAAAGATACAGTAAAATAATTTCATTGCATGTTATTTTGGTTGGGAGAGCTGCAATAACTGTATTCAAGCCTTTGTCCATACCTCATATATTCTATAAAACTGTAGGAGAACTGCAGAAGATTGAAAAAAAAGTCTTTATGTTATACGTTGTGTGACGATTTCTACATTATTTATTGCTTTTAATGTTATTGAATACTGTAAATCTGTTAAAACAACATTTTGTGGTATGAAGTTGGTGAGAAAATATTTTGCTTAAGAAATATATTCTAGCTTGAAAACGTGAATTTTCACATGCGTTAACAGAGCATGACGAGCTTTCTCAATGTGCTGTCCAACATATATATATATATATATATATATATATATATATATACAGTATTCGACAAATCACCCAAAAATCTACTCGCCCAACCAAAAAATCTACTCGCCACCTAGTCACGCCCCCAACTCCGCCCCTAGTCCCGCCCCCAACTCCGCCCCTAGACCCGCCCCCAACCCCGCTTTAAAATAAAATATATAAATAAAATACATTTAATAAATTCCTAGTCAGAACATTCGTTTTTGACAAATTTATTTATTGTATTACATTAAATTACAATTAGTCCTTAAAATAAAACAAATTTAATAAATTCCTAGTCAGAACAACATTCATTTTTGACATAAATGTATTTATTGTATTACATTATACTACAATTAGTCATGTGTGTGTGTGTATATATATGTATATATATATATATATATATATATATATATATATATATATATATATATATATATATATATATATATATATATATATATATATATATATATACCGGATCTTACCTGATCCGCAGTCCCTCAATGTCCAGGTACCCTCATTCCCGCAATGTTATACATTGGAGGGGAGGTGTTCCCTACCTGTCTTCTGGGTTAGGGGGGGGTTCCGATGTCTTCCGTGTGAAGCTTGAGTCAAATCTGGAAGAAAGCAGTATAGGTTATTTCGGTGTAGTATAGGGCAGTTAAGATATATAGGGTAAATAAGATATCCAGTTCCAGAGTGTGAGACAGACACAGAGAGAGGATGAGAGGGGGTGAGAGAGAGAGAGGGGGTGAGAGAGAGAGAGAGAGAGAGGGGTGGGTGAGACAGAGAGGGGAGGGGGTGAGAGAGAGGGGGGGGGTGAGAGGGAGAGGGGGTGAGAGAGAGAGGGGGTGAGAGAGAGAGAGGGGGAGAGAGAGTGGGCGAGAGAGACAGAGAGCTTGATTGGCTGGGGTGACTGGGTGGGGGGTGACTGGGTGGGGTGGGGGGTGATGGGGTGATTTGGGGGGTGGGGTGATTTGGGGGGGTGATGTGACACTTCTGGTATCCTACACACACACACACTCTCGCTCGCTCTCTCTCTCTCTCTCTGCCCCCCCCTACACACAGTCTCCCATGCACTCTCTCTCCCCTACACACACATTCCCCATTCCCCCCTCTACACACCTTGGGATCGCTGTGGTCTCAAGAGGCGGGGGGAAGGCTGGGTGTCGCCGTCGGCTGCTGTCACTGCGGGTCACCGGGTGTCAGACACGCCGGGACATGGGGACGGCGGCAGCAGCCTCAGCTCAGTGGCTGTCGGTGGAGGAGACCTTCCGCGACCTGACGGAGCTGCAACGCGAGATCGGGAGTGAGTGGGGAGATTTGGGGTGTCGGGGGAGATTGTGGTGAGGGGGGGTCACGGAGGCCGGGAGTGATTGTGGTGAGGGGGGGTCACGGAGGCTGGGAGAGATTGGGGTGGGGGGTGTGGTGGATGGCTCGATGGGAGAGGGTGGCGGATGGCCCGATGGGAGGGGGTGGCGGATGGCCCGATGGGAGGGGGTGGCGGATGGCCCGATGGGAGGGGGGTCGGATGGCCCGATGGGAGGGGGGTGTCGGATGGCCCAATGGGAGGGGGGGGCGGCGGATGGCCCGATGGGAGGGGAGGGCGGATGGCCCGATGGGAGGCGGGGGCGGATGGCCCGATGGGAGGGGGGGGTCAGATGGCCCGATGGGAAGGAGGGGGCGGATGGCCCGATGGTAGGGGGGGGCGGATGGCCCGATGAGAGGCGGGGGGCGGGGGGCCCGATGGGAGGGAGGGGGCGGATGGCCCGATGGGAGGGAGGGGGGGGGGCGGATGGCCCGATGGGAGGGAGGGGGGCGACAGATGGCCCAGCAGGGGCCTGAGGCAGACAGGCGTGGAAGGGGCTGGCTGCTGGAAAGTGGAGGAGTGGAAGTGCTGAGGAGGGAAAGTTGCTGAGAGGCGGGGGTATAAGGAAGGCACTGCTCAGAGAGCCGGAGGCGGGGTTATCTCCCCCAACAACATGAACCCGCCTCCGTTTTTTTTTTTTTTTTTTTTCTCAAGCGCGAGCGCGGGAAAAACAGCAGCGCGAGCGGGGGAAATTTAAAAAACACACGTGTGCTGCTTGGGCCAATATTTACTCGCCCGGAGGTTAAATTCACACGCCCCGGGCATGTAAATGTATATAATTGTCGAACACTATATACAGGCATACCCCGCATTAACATACGCAATGGGACCGGAGCATGTATGTAAAGCGAAAATGTACTTAAAGTGAAGCACTCCCTTTTTTCCACTTATCGATGCATGTACTGTACTGCAATCGTCATATACGTGCATAACTGATGTAAATAACACATTTGTAACATGCTCTATAGTCTCCCCGCTTGCGCACAGCTTCGGTACAGGTAGGGAGCCGGTGTTGCGGTTCAGGGCGTGCTGACACGCGCAAGCGTGAACTGCCTTTTGCCTATTGGGCGACATGTACTTACTCGTGAGTGTACTTAAAGTGAGTGTACTTAAAGCGGGGTATGCCTGTATATTCAATAGCGTGATAGTTTGCACTCACGGTTTCTCAATGGAGGCAGATGCTCATCCCATACATGGATGTAGACAAGTGGTGACCAGGAGGATCCTGGTGACAGAGAGAGACAGCACACCGCAGCATCAGTGAATAAACAAAGTGTATTAAAAACACAGGGCAGCCCTGTGTTGTTAATACACTTTGTTTATTCACTTATGCTGCGGTGTGATGTCTCTGTCACCAGGATCCTCCTGCTCACTATATATACACTGTATATATATGTATATATATATATATATATATATATATATATATTATTTATTTTTTTAATTCGAGAGAGAGGATTACAAAATGTTTTCTTAAGCAGCTTGTTGAGCAGAATGATAAGTGTTTTGAAAAAGTTGAATCGGTGAGTAGAATAATTCATATTGCCAACTCACTAGAAAATGGCACAATGTTTTTAGATGATCAGTTTTTAAGCTGGTAAGACAATATGCCTGCTCACTATTATACATTTAAAGCAGCACCATGCACTACATCTTTTCTTTTTATTTAGCTCTGGGATAGAAGCAGGGGGTTTCTGGGGACCCCCTCCTTCCCAGATACATGTCCCTCTTACCCTACCCCAGTGTCTTTATATGTTTATCTGTTTTCCTTTCCCCATATCCTCATTTGTACCCCACACTTCCCTTCCCTTTGTATCTCTCTTCCCCCCTACTTGTGTGATAATTAGAGCTGTATACTTTGCATAAGCAGTCAGTTAGCATTTCTAATTTTGTGTATTTATTTGTTATTTACGTTATTACATTTGTAGCTTATTCTGAGACGCTCTACGTTTTTCCATATATTTGAGTGTGCTGGAGCCAACTTTGGGGTTTCTAATTCTCCAGAAGGGTTGTTAGTATCTCTGTGAAGTTTAAATGTCCAGATTAAGTGGGTCAATATGTAGCCACAAGGGATAACGTCACAGCTTCCTATTGGCCAGCGTGATGTGGTATAATTAAGCCGCCATTTCGTTGGCCAAACAAGTTCCCTGGTTGCATAGATACCGGCACCCCCTACAAAGGTAAGTATCTCTGGATGCAGGGAGTCCGCGGAGCTAAAATTAATACAACACCACTATGGTAACCACCTGCTTTAATCCTAGAACACACACACACAAGATGCAGTGCATGGTGTTCTGGTGCTTTAACATGTGTAGTAAGAAGATGGGTATACATAAACACAGAGCAGCTCGTATTTGAATGGCAGTAAGAATAGTGAAAAACACAATGCTGTCTGTGAATCTATTCTATTCCAACAACAGTGTCACGGATACATCAGAATAGATTTAAAACTGCCAAAAGATGCAAATATTGTTGGAAAATGCACATACTTATCTTAAAGCTGAGTGCATATCATTTAAAAAAAAATTTTTTTTTACTTAAACTGCAGTTCAAGATGCCGTTAAAAAAATAAATATATATATATATATATATATATATTCCCATTCAATATGTGCATCAATACAATCTGCATTCACAATGACAAGTGATTAGCTAAGCTGCAGATCGATCTGTTCTCCTGTAATCAATTGCTTGCTCAGGGCTATTTAATTCAGTTTTTGCACACCATTTTGGGAAATATAGTCCTAGAATATGATTGACTGGGCAGTTACTAGGTACAATTGGTTCACTGCTAGCGAGAGGGTGGGGCTCAAGAGCCAGAGCCTATCAGAAGGGGAAGGGGGCTGTCACTTTGGAAATGCTTCCTACATTAGAAACATTAAAAAATGTCTTTAAAACGTTTTTTTTTTTTAATTTTAATGCTACAAGTATTTTCTCATAGTACAGAACTGATTTATTAATTTTTTTTAAAAAAATGCACATGTAGGATATTGCTTGAACTGCTGCTTTACGCCACATACATGTATTGATTCTGCAAAATAGGTCCCTTGTAGAATCTGCACATTTTTTTTTCAAATATATTTTTCAAACTATTGTTGTCATATTAATAAAGACAATTTGCATGCATTGAATTGAAACTGCTTATCAACTGCTCTTCCTGTAATGCTCAGGCCTTATATTGCAGGGACCCCATCTGATTCTAATTTCCATATTTCACCTTGCCATTTATAATAATTAGATGTATTTTCCAATTTGCATGTAACGATGTGAGTGTATGATTCCTGCCTTTGGTGATATGGCAATGTAATGTTGAGAGCCTGAGATGCAGGGAATAAGGGGACTTTTCCATTGTGACAAGACCTAACACTGTATTTCAGCACATTAAAGGCCAGTGTTGCATGCCAGCTTCTCTTCTCTCTTTTTTTTTTTTTTTCCCTGTCCAATCCTCGTTTTTCTGCAATTAACTCTTGTAGAGGCAATCCAAGCGGCACTTAAAAGAAAAATATGTTTTTTTTTTATATATAGATACAGCCTTTGATTACCTTTATTGAAAATGAATTACCTACAGCTGATCGATTCATTCTCACGTAATCGATCAGCAAAGATCCTGCTTTCCAGGGTTCACTAAACGGCTGCCTTTCAGTTTCAAGTCAGTGTAATTCAGCAGCTACAATGTATTCTTAAATGACCAAAGTAACATTTATCTATTGTTACAGTTTACAGCTCCAACTGCTGGGAACATTTGGAACAAATTATCACAAACAGGAAAGGGGTACAAATATTTTGCACTGATGGGCTAAAGCCCGCTATAGTAATCACAGAATGCTGAGTATAGTAAAACACATTAAAATGGCATTCAGAGTCGAATTACAAAAACAGGATTAAAAAAAAACATAGTGCGAAACGCGTTAGTGTTTTTTTAATCCTGTTTAAGTGCCAATAAATTTACATTTGTTGTGCGCCGCCACCTATTTTCTTTCATTCATCGTTTGATCCGGGCTGGAGTACACCAGCTGCGGTTCACTCTGCAAAGGATAACTCGGCGAGTACTTCAAAGCCTACTATTCATTGTTGTTTGTCTTGATCACTTTAGACCTTATAGAGAGTGTATTCCACATTGTCACTGTGACGAAGAGGATTTACATTGACCAGGTTTTACAGTCTGTCTATGATCTGCTTTTTCAATCAGTCACAGTGCATCTATATTTACACAATGAACATATAAACCATTCATTAAGTGTGTAAAGGTTAATACCTACTGAGACAGATGTTTTAAATCTCTGTAATTGAACTGCTCTCAATTTCTTTGCTTGTCAGGCTACACTTAATCAAATTGCTTGCTCTGTATGTGGTTTTGATGCACTGCTTTCATTTGGGATCTCCCAGACACATTTTTGTTCTCAAAGTACAAGACAACAACAAGTGTTAGGCTACCTTTAATTTCCCTATTCCATTGAGCCAGAAGTACCAAAATCAGTACTCGACTGGAAATAATGTTTGTTATTCCCAGCAGTAACCTAGGATCAGTAACAAAGCTTTGAGAATCTTTCAACCTACAGGCTGAAGTACAACCAGTGCTATCTAGATTAGCACTAGATTATCTAGAAAGTGCTGACTTTATGCCTTCATTAACAATACATGTTCTCCAAGGAATTGTGTACTTTGTGGTTTTGAAAGCGAAAGATATGAAACCACTACTAGCCAAGACTGCTGTTCTTAAAGGTACAATCACACATAGTCAGACAGTTTAATTTATTAGGGGCCTCTGAATAAGGGAGTGTTTGTCAAGCAAGTGTTTTATTTACCCTTAGCTCTACCTGTCTTTATTAGAGAAAGACTAATGATAGGAGGGGGGCGGGGGGGGAGATCTTTGGCTGTACAAGTTCTTGCTGGACACACAGTGGCATCACACAAAGGGAGTAGCCAGAGGAAATTAATCTTGAAAAAATAGGTATCAGATTTGGGTACAAAATGCATCAATTACCAAGATTAGATCCCTTAAACATGCCACTGTAATTAGTTAACTTGGGTCCTATCAGGGATTGCCCCTTTAATGTAGTCAGTGGGGAATCCTATCCAAGCAGTGTCAAGCCAATGCTTATACTTTAGAATTTTGATCAAAGAAAAAAAAGGTTTGTATGTTTTTATCATTATCACTATTATTATCCACAATATTAAAAAACATTTAGGGAATATGGACGTACTGTAGTAAAATGCTTCTAGAAGAGATTCTTAAAAACGTCAACATGTGGAGTTGATGGACACACGGTTGTACATTTGTCAATCAGGGCCCACGCAAGTCACTAGGTCACATGAATTAACTTTCATAGCTGCTATTTTATATAAAGATGGGCACGTTAGCGGGTTCAAAATACACACTTGTCATTTTTGACATTCGATTCAAACTCACAATCAAACTTCAGAAACAAATTTTAAATACAAGCCAAAACGCAAGAGAAAGGGTCTAATTGTATTAATTTTTTTGTTTTTTCTTTTAATGAAATGGTGAAACTTTTTGGGAGGGAGGGGGGGGGTGAGAATCTGCAAACTTTTGTGTGAAGTTAAAAAACTTTTTTTGCAAATTTTTTTTTAAATTAATCGAGTTTTGCCACAACCAATGCACATACTTTTTTAAGAACCACAGCCACAAAACTTGTTTGGAACGAAAACACCATTGAACGTGTCCACATCTAGTTTTATATGGTTATGTTACAACAGAGTTTGCCTTGCTGAATGATCCCAAGATAATGTTAAGGCTGAGTACTTGACGCAAACCTTAATGAGTAGTGTCCAAAACTGGACAACAAGCGCAAAATTTGCAATTGAGAAGAGGCTAAGCCATCCCAACTGTTGGGATTCGATGTGACATCCCTGCCTACGTTATTTGTTTTTACGTTTTACATTTTTTGCTTGTTCTATACGTTACCATAACTACTAATGTGCAGACTAATCTGTTCGTGTCTTGTAAATTATTAAGATAGAGTGGTAACATAAATTGTTAATTGAGAACATCAATGTTCATAAAAGAGAACATCACAAAAACAGGCCCAGGTAATGTTCACATAGACTATAAGAAATATCCATATATTATATACTTTGCCTCACGGTCACCTTTTGCAGTGTAAAGTCACAATGGAAATATGTGATAAATAGGAAGAAATTAATAACGTAATCTTCACTTGTACACAATGCGTAGCTCACCATTCTAGTTAAACTGTTTCTCTTTTAAGTAACAATCCGGGAGTTGCTTTTTAAATTCTTTCCTACTGAAAATAATGAGACGGGTAATATCCACACTTGTGGGCAATTCACCCCTGCTGTGTTGATTAACTGGTAATAATCCACATCCTGCAGTGCATGTGGCTAAAATAGTGTTCTGCAATGGCCCTTAAAGCTGCCAACAGATTTCCCGGGAGACCCAGGACTTGAGTCTCCAGCTGCCCCCCTATTTGTGGCCCTGTGAGTCCCCCTCTTTCTTTTACACTCCCTGGCTGTGTTGGGGACTGACATGAGGGCTCCTGTGGAATGACACAGAACTTCCAGCTTCAGCCGGCCAGATGACTTTAACACAACAGATGGTTTATGTGCATGAGTTTCAAACATTTCTCTTTCTGTTAGACACAATTCCTCAGCATGACTATATACATAACGTTTTCTCATTGTCTACTCAATTGCATTTTTTTACAACAGAAAGATAATTGTGCCAAGTATGTATTGTTCTTCATATGCATAAAAGTAGTTTGACTTCAAGGTACATTTTTTTTTCATGTGAATTTATGACCTATATACATATTTGAAGAACCCAATGTTTTATAGTTTTGATGAGCTGAAAGTATAAAAACAGTCTATAGTCTTGGTTTGTATAGTTCTAATTCTAACCACTTCTGTTTTAGATGGTAATACGGTTATTGGGGCAGAAGAGACAAGCTTTGATCGCAATTATATTAAAAAGAAATTGGAGCATGGATTAACGCGTATATGGCAGGTGGTTTACCTTTTGCATTTATCATATACCGAATCGCTATTCTTTAAACATTTTTAGCCAGGCATACTATTAAAACCAATTAAACATACTTCAATAGATTAATAATTTAATTATATTCTGATACAATATATTTAAATAGAACTGTTCATCAGGTAGCAATATTATCATATTTAACTGTATGGTAATGTTGTGTATAATTAATAAAGTGCTAATCTGGCAAAACAGTAATATATTTTCATTAAAACTACAACAATAGCAGCAGGTATGGAGACTGCATCGTGCAGTGTCTAATTCTCTCGGTGACTCAAGACAAATTAAAGCCTTGAGTAGAACATATGGCTTGACATATACTGTATGTTGGTTATTAAACAGTTGGACTTTAGAGCTTGTTAACAAACATTCACTTTAAACAGTGAAAGGTCTTTAACAAATTGCAGTGAATAACCCTTGTATTATGCAGTACTGTATGTAGCCTGCTTCTTACTGTTCATTAAGTTTGCCAAGACTGTTTTTAGTAATCTGAAGATATTTACAATGAGCATGATAAGGGCAGCAGACATGCACCGATACATGTTTAGCCTTTTTTTTATAATGACCACAAAAGATATACAAAAATGTAAGTTCATTAAGTGTAATTGTGTACAGTACAGAGACAGATATTGTTATAAACACAATCAACAAGTACAATAACAGCTTTTATGTTTGCAATTCTCGTGGAGTCTTTTCTTCGAAAATATGTGACATTATGTTAATAGCAATACATCTGTTATCTTATTCTACTTCAAGAGCATCATGCCAGCTCTCATTGTTGCATGGTTCCGAAAACCCTGATACCTTGATCCCTGATACTCGGAACCACACTGTTTATTCATATAAATTGTAGTTTAGCGGTTACTCAATATCATTTTACATGTTTGTAGTCAATTCACCCCTGCTGTGTTGATTATCTGGTAATAATACATTTCCATAGGTGCATATGGAAAACAGTCTTCTATGATGGCAGTGGCACAATAGTTGGCTTTTACATACATATCAGACATATCGTCAAATTGTTAGAAGTAAGGCCATAATGTTCTTCAGTTTTGTGAATTCTTAAAACCCAATATGGGTTGGGATCCCATGAATAGTTTTGAGAATCCTGTTGAGAGATCAAAGGAACCGCCCAGAGTATTTGAGGCAGAGCTCCAGCTTCTCTACTGTACTTAAGAGGATACAATAAATTGAATAACTTACATTTCTACAAGTCATGAAAAGAGAAGAACGTGTGACTTGCATTTAACTCAAATTGCAAGTCACGAATCACATTTGCTCTTATTGACGTTATCAAAGGACTGTATTTAACAAAGTTCCAAATTATACTCAGACACTCTGTTCTAATCTTTTTTTAATACAGTCTTATACAATTTTGTCAGTAAAGGCTAATTATGAGGTATGCAGCTTATTATCCATTAAAGGAGGAAATATGCCAAAAGGTGAGCAAATGTTAAATGCGTATACTGTACAAGTCTTAGATGAGTTACATGTTTTTTACATGTATTTTCCTTCCATTATATTATCTTTCTGCCATCAATTCTAGTATATTATGCCTCACTTACACGGTCTAGATTTAAAATACTACAATCTTGATTTTTGTTTTTTTTGTAGTGCAGCATTGTCTGCCATTGACGTCAGTGTAGGATTATCTGTTCAACAGAAAGAGACAGTGTGTCAAATACATTTTCTATTCTTCTAAAGAAAGTACAAGCATATTTATAATACCAGACACATGATCAGAAAATACTGCTGTTGACTGTTCCTTTGCATTGGCAAAAAAAATCTCACTTTGTATTAATGATGATCTTTGTCATATTTTTCAGGATGTTCAACTAAAGGTCAAAACATATCTGCTTGGAACCGACATGTCCAACTTCAAATACGATGATTTCATCTTTGTTTTGGATATAATCAGCAGGTAGGGATCAAACATCATTTGACCCTTTTCATTGTCGAGAAACATTGTCTATTTCCCTCATCATGAATGCACATCTACTTTACCAACGTTTTATGGATAATTACAAGCCGGGGGTTTCTGTCAACAACATTTTTTTTTGTACTAGTTATTTGAAAATGACGACTCATGAAACACATTGTGATTTCTAAAAATATATTTTTATCAGATATTCTATTCTTTAAATGGTTGGGACTAGTAAGTAACTCATTGGCCATTAAAACCTACCAATATGTGTGGCGCATACACAAAAGGTTAGACAGTATATAAATAATAACTACCGTACAAGAGCCATAATCTGTATTTTGATTGCTTAGATAGTAAGGATGATTAAAATAGGACTTATTGGTGAATTTATTTATAACATCATTTATATAGTGCCCTTATCCAGGGTGCTGTACTTTAGTTAGTAACACAATGGTGGGGCTATACAGTATATGGAACATTTCATGTGATGGGCATAGAGTAATTGTTAATGTGTTTGTGGTGGGCAGGGGTGGGAACATTATGGTCATGCTATGGGTTAGCTGCATTGAGAGCTTGCTTGGTTGATGGGCAGGGGTTGGGGTCAGGTCTCTGGTTTTTGCCTTGTTTGTTCCATGATGAATAGGTGAAATATTACATGGTGCTAAAGTCAGACAAACTGAATACATACTAATTGATTTGCAATCTGAATTTTTTTTTCTTCCTATCAGGCTAATGCAAGTTGGGGAGGAGTTTTGTGGCAGTAAGTCAGAGGTCTTGCAGGAATCCATAAGGAAGCAAAGTGTCAACTATTTTAAGAATTATCACAGGTAAAGTTACTGACTAGAGTAATGTTGAGAATGTTTTACTTGTGATTGGTATGGGGACCAATAATTTGCTGTCATAAGTTCTCAATGTCCTGGTGAGTGAGGAAATTGCCCCCCCGCCTTGGGTCTGCCCTACGCGTAGCGTTTTATAATCCTGAGTGGGCATATATTTTTGTTGCTGTTTTCTGTGAGTTGGACCCAGGTCTCCTTCCCACCCTGATATGTTTTCAACCTATGTATTTTGCATGCGATCAATCTTCTGTTGATTTTTTTATTTTTATTTTATAAAAATGTTTTACTAGGAAGTAATACAATGAGCGTTACCTCTCGTTTTCAAGTATGTCCTGGGCATAGATTTATGATGATAAATAATACATGGTTACAAATACATAGTTACATAAGTGAACAGGGTTATACATTATATACAAGACATTGCATGCACAGTTAAAGATAATATATATTATAGGTGTATGCATGATGAATACGTTTGCATGCCACAAACCTTAATTGGCGTTCATTTTCGAAACAGCCACCAGTTCGCCTACCGGAAGGTGCCAAAAAATGCTATTGCAAACACTATATTCTAAAAGATCACCTTCTGTTGCACCTGTGCACATCTGCTTAGTAACCCTAACAATCAGCCTATTTTACCCTCCGTTCTGGCGCGCATTATCCCGACATGTTTCTGGACTAGCCAGAACCTGGGGAGCGGTATGCCACCTATCTTGCCTTCCATTCTGGCATGCAATATCCCGGCGTGTTTCCGGGATAGCACAAACATGGGGAGAGCACGCTCCGCTCTGGACACTTTCTGAACGAACATGAGCCATGATTGCCATGAGCAGCGGTAGGATTTCTAGGTGTGGGGGGCTATTGATCTTTGAACTAGGTCCATCAGTTAGATATCTCTATCTGCCAAAGGTGACACAGGTATCTTAGGCCTATCAATCTAGCGGCTTGCGCCGCTTGCCTGAACGCCACCCAATTAAACTGTGACAGGGCATCTGCTATTGTGTTTAGTCTCCCTGGGACGTGCTGGGCTTTGAAATTTATATATTTAATGCATCGCAGCACCGGCCTGCACAGAAAACAAATCACCATGTTCAATGTCACTATTTACTGCACAAACCACCCCATGGATATCGGATCAGAATATTATGCACTTGTTGCTCAGCTCCGTAGCTCAAGCCCAACCATTACAATTCTGGGAAATTTTAATAAAAATGCAATGTTTTACATTAAACTTGTTTCTCCCCATGCCTGTGGCCATGGCCCTGTGCACCATACCCCTTTGTAGTATGTGCCAAACCCAGGGGCCACTAAAACATGTGGGATATGCAACCATTTTAACAACTTAGACATGCATATCAGAGACTCTATTCTCATGAGCATCATAGGGGCACCTGGCTTCTTTCCCTTAGTGTGCAAGTAAGCATTGTTTCTAGTGATCTAATTTTCACAGACCAGGAAATAATGAAAAGGTGAAAGCCAAGGAGCATGAAAAATCTACCTCCTGTGAGCAAAAAGCCTAAACACAATAACTAATTCAAAGACCAAGTAGCCTTACAGCTTGTTTACATATTGATACCTTCACTGTTATCTCCAAGGCAGCCTTTGTTATTTGTCACAAGCCTTTGTAACAATATATTTTCCAAAAAAAGTTAGATTCATTAAATATTTAATTATGTATATTATAACAATACTTTTTATAATGTTTTGTTTTTTTTTCAATTTTATTTATTTAATTTTAAATAATATTTCCCATAAAGTTTTGCATACCGTTTGTAAGGGCTCAGCAATAAGTGTTTTAATAACTCCCCCCACTTAATAGATATTCACTCCATGCTTGATAATGAAATATTCTATGATTATCAAAATGCGGTCGCCCATTCAATTAATTCTGTGCATAACAATTTTGTATAGAGTTTATATATAGTTTGCATTTGATAAATAGCTTAGAAAAATTGCTTCAGTATCAGTACCCTCTAAGGTGATTTAAAAACATATACATATTTTCGCCCTGTATGTCCTGGCTGATTTCTTATACGGTCTATCCTTATCAAATAGTAATACTAGACTTGTTTCAATAGAATCAATTTACTAACTCTGTTCATGGGGGGACAGTGTTACCCGAGATTAGGCTGGATAGGGTACCTAAACCCAAACTAAACATTCAGTTTCAAGGTTAAGCAATAATTTGTATGTTACATTTTGTATAGCCATAGCATACATATCTATTTCCTTGCTTGTCTTGTGTACTCCAACTTAAACACTTAACAATAAATACAGTATAATCGCTCAGTACTTCAGGGCCTGAAATGATCCACCTTTTAAATAATCCTAATACAGAGAAAAGCCATGGAAACAGATTGTGCCCAGTCAACTAACTTTATAGCTTATCATTCCTTTCTCTCAAAACAAATTGTGAAAATTTGCCCCACGCCCTCCCTTTTCTAATCCTCTAAACCCTTGCCCTAAGCCCTCTTCCACTCCTCCTGCAGCCAGCTCGGTCCGCCGTCGCCACCCTTCGGGAGCCAATGGACCATTCTGGACCTCTGGCTTACCTTAATGTTTAACTACTGTAGTTTTCCTGTAACCCTTTAAAGCCTCTCCAGGTGGGGCTAAAATACGGTGATGAGCAACAAGTAATGTAATGTACTGAAACAGTCCCTCACAAAGGAGATGACTGTCCTTTCTTTTGTGGGTTGCAAAAGTGAAATTAGCCTTTAAACAAATGTGAGTAATAGGACATCTGGATTCTTTAATCTCTTTAATTCTGTCTCATGGGAATTAGGTATGCAACACACTGTCAGAGCTTATGAATCCCAAGGAAATATTTGTATAAACAAAAATAGCCCTTAACCAATGTCTGCGGGATTCTTCTGTTATTCTGACTTCTAAAACACTGTTTTACCTTGTTTTGTATTTCAATAGTGTTTACCTTTTGCACTGTAGGAGGGATAAACCATTATAATCTTTATGATCTGTGACAATATCATGCAATAAAATTAAAGTTGTGTTTAGAGTCCTATAGAACATTTCACCATTCTTTGAAAAAGTATGGCTAATGTTAGGTATTTGAAGCTGGTGGAAGTCTCCCATTCCCATTCTTCCAAAATTAACACCATTTATTTTGGTCAGGTTGCAAAACATAATAGTCCAAAACACTATGTGATACATTTGTTTTAATTTAGAGGGTTGTTCCCAGTTCTCCATTGATACTGTATATGTAGTATGCCACATACAAATGTTTGAATCCTGTGAAGGATGAAAATAGCAGAAAGAGTAGTCCTTCCTATCCCGCCTTTCCATGGTCTTAAGCATGCTAATTAATTAAAGGCAAAATTGTCATATTAATCCATTCACTTGCTATTGTAAGGATCAGTGCTGCATTTGTTAACTAATAGAATGTCTTACTAACTTACCAATATAAAAGGGTTTTGTACAGTATATAGATGAAATAACCATTTTGATTTCAATAATGCTTTTTGATTATGTATAATAATGTACCTGCATTAACACTCTTGTGTAAATACTTTGAGGGCAGCAACCTGTGCATCTCACAACACAAGGATAAATGTACTACGCATAAAAGTAAACACACGCAGACTCACTGCCTCTAAAAATAATACCAAATGTAAACTTTTTCTGTTCAACTGTTGGATGCAAAAAATACTTTAAGTAAAGTCTTGTATTGTTACTGCAGCTCAACTTGTTATAGCGTGATCCGCTATAACTCGAATCCGCTTATAACGCTGTCTCAGTGTGGCTCTTGTTTTTTTAAAAAAGTTTTTTTTAAAACAAAATGGCCACCGCGATCAAGCTGCTTTATCAGCTTCGGGCGAGGGTGGTGTGTGTGTTTTGTTTTATCTTAATAGGGCTCTTGTTACCTGTCCTTTCCCCCTATGGCTTTTGACACCCAAAGACTACATCTCCCAGCATGCTGAGCCTCGAGATTTGTTATTAAAGTTTTCCCCTAAAAAAAAAATTCTGTTCGAATGTGTTTTGTGTTACAGTGGACTGAATTTCACAAAATTATTTGAAACCTGCTGCTTAAAAAAAAAGAATTAAAAAATTGCTGAATATTATTTTTCAGAACACGCCTTGAAGAACTAAGAATGTTCCTTGAAAATGAGACTTGGGAGCTTTGCCCAGTGAAGGCCAGTTTTAGCATTTTGCAGTTGCATGTGAGTGACAAAATGTTTCGCTTCTTCCTATAATTTGTTTTGTCATGTACAGATTTAACTTTTTCTCACTAGTTGTTCTACAAACTATTTCTTTTTTATGTACAGTACAGAGACCTGTATTTTCTGCATTTAATAGTTCTCCGGAGCAAACTTGATATGGTTTGTTATTAACAGTAAAGATTTTAATATGACAGTGACTGCTGGGAGAAGTGTCAATACATTATTATTTAGAACAAAGACCCTCAGCACTGTCATGTGTAATACAGTACATTTGTTTTGCATTAACTACAGTGTTTAGTGAGAAGTGTAGACTAGACTTCAGAAACTAAACTCCTCCTTTCATCAGGTTGAAGATGCAAAGTATGCATTTAATGTTCCTTAACTTTGAGTTAGAAAAACAGATACAAAAATAAAGAAACCTAAATCCTTTAGCTGTGTGGTATATGACTGTTGTATATACTTCTCAGGAAACGAAACCACCACTTACTGTATCCTGTAAGCAAAGCACGTTGCCTAGTTGTGACACTTTACTCCTCCCTCTTCTTCTCCATTCACATTCATACTCTGCTAAAACATACAGTACCTTCTTCCCCTGTAACATTACCAGGATGTACCCCACAGGCTTGCTGGCAAATTCTGGTTCGGGGGGCAAGCCCAACCAACAGGCCCAAAAATCAGGTGGCACACTAGATACACGCACCAGGCATGCACACGCCATACACACATGCGTGCACATACCATACAATAAGCAAGCTCCATACACATGCAAACGCCATATACATGGAAGCACACCATATACATACAGATGGAGCCAACTTTATTGCAATGTTTGACATGCTGAAGCGGGACATACACAACGTGCCATTGTGAGAAGCGGCCATTGTTTTAAATTGTCCGTGTGTGAAAAGGGCGCTGGTCTATTGCTCCATTTTACCTGCCACCGTGCACCAAACATTGTAATAATGATGGCAGCATCTGGATGTCTATACCAAAAGGCAAAAAGCTCCAGTGCTAAATCCAATATGACAAATTATATAGCTACATACTGATCTTTCTTTCTTTTCATAAGTGAGGAACACATACCACACTCACGCAGACCAGATACACACAGCATGCATAAAGGAACACACTATGTAGGTCTCAATCACACGTGCACCGTGCACATACGTACTATGCATGCATTATTTTCATATATTCGCATAAACACAACATATACTGTAAGCCCCATTACATACAGGTATAACACACTTTATAGCACCAGAGAAGAGATAGTGGATGCTCAAATAGTAGCAGGATATTAGTTTAGAAGAATAATTTCCAATATATAATATAGACACAACAGGGCTAACTCATTAATTGGAGTGGGTGACAGAATAAAAGTAAGTGAGCAATCTTATGAATAATGTTCCCTCCTGAAGGCAGCAGCCAGTAGTGGTATCCCACACCTATGCAGCCTCATTGGTGGTAAAACAATAATGATTCTTGGTATGACAAAGCAACTCACAATACACTTGTCTAAATTGGTGGTATTCTTTCTCCGGTTCCTTTGTGGCATCTTTTTTTCCCTACATTCCATTCGCACTGTTATGGTAATCCTCTCCCCCTTCCTCATTTCCTTCCCCATTCCGTCCCACCCTCTTTCTCCTTCCTGTTTCCCTTCCCTTTCTCCCCCCCCCCTGCTCCTCCACCTACCTTCCCTCCCCTTTTTCCCCCTTCCAAACAATTATTTACTATTTCAATATTTACTCAAATTTGTACTCTTATGGTATCCATCAATTTTAGCATTATTGTAGTTTGTTTATATGTTCACAAAATATTTTATAGATTTATATATATATATATATATATATCTTTTTAAAAAGACTTAATATACAAATATTTAATTATATTGACATTAGAGATCTTAATATACATCTCTAGGTAGTGGACACTATTGTACATTACTTAGTTTGGTTTACAATATATAAGCATAAGCCAAGTTGTAGATTTTTTAATTAGTATTCGTTTGTATAGTTGATGTTAATTTGTATTATGTTTCTAATATTTTGACTAGAGCATTGTTTGTAAAGATATAACTCTAATTAATGTTTATTTTGGAATCTATGCCAAGATTAAAATATTTAAGCACTTATAATTAGTTTTTCTATTTATGATTGATAATGTATTATTATTATTTTTAATGTTTATTCTTTAATTATAATTTATAATAAATATTTAATGGTTTATATCCATTAAAATAATAGTTATGTATGACATTTTAGATGACTGCTTTGGTTATTAGAACATGGGTACAGACATACCCCGGCAGCTCGCGTATGTGCCTGTTAGCACATCCTGAACAACAATACCGGCTCCCTAGCTGTACCGAAGCTGTGCGCAAGCAGGGAGACTATAGAGCCTGTTACAAATGCGTTATTAACATCAGTTATGCACGTATATGACGATTGCAGTACAGTACATGCATCGATAAGTGGGAAAAAGGTAGTGCTTCACTTAAAGTACATTTTCGCTTTACATACATGCTCCGGTCCCATTGCGTACATTAATGCGGGATATGCCTGTATATTGACTAAGTTATCTTGTTTAGATGTAGTAATCATAGGTAATTACACATAATATATGTTATATTTCATTTTTTAAGACATAGTAGCCTTATGTCTCTCTGCAATTTGTGTTGTTTTTTCCCATGTATATATTTGTAGTTTGTTGCATGATCAGCAAATACTCACAAACACACCAAAGGGTTAAAATTGAATTATTTATGAACTAATTGATTATGGACTATATAAGGGCCATTAGACCCTCTATAGTACCACTGGGACAAAACGCGTAGGGTTACGCAGTTAGGACTGCAAGGAGTCTGGGAGGAGGAAAGACTACTACTGTATACTGCCGGAGCCTGTTTGATCAGTGGAACTAGAGGACGCAGTAAGAGTGTGCGGGGGAAGGTAGAGTTAGCGCACAGATTTGGAGCACCGGTTGGATGTTCAAGTTATATGCGTCACACAACCCCCTCCCTCACCATGAGGATCCAGCCAGAGTCGACGTGCTCCAATGTTTTATTTTTTATTTTTATTATAACATTCAATGCTTTATTGCTTACGGACACACATACATACACACACCTCCCTCCTACACTAATAATTTTACCAAACAATGCGGGAATCGAACCCTTGACCCTTCATAGACTGGTAGCGATTCTCTAGCTGCTACACCATAGGATGGGTGTGATATCATTGACTCTGTAAACAAACTTAACTCGCCTGACCGCAATCTCCCTAACTGCCCGCAACTCTCCCCAGCCGCAGCGCAGGTCAGGGGAGCCCAGAAGGGGCCCTGGCCACATAAGCATGCTAGAAATGTATCTATTTTCTTATTAAATGTATTAGACTAGAGTTTACATCATCACATACTGTATGTAGTAATGTCACCTGAAACATTAACCTCTTGAAACCTTATCAATATCCTGTTAGTTGATCACATGCAACAGAATTGTTTGAAAAAAACAAAAAACAACACAGTAGGATTTATAAATAAAAAAAGAAACTGCAGTATGTAGCATAGTAATGCACACAGTTTGGTGTATGGGATATAGGAAAAACTAAAATGAAATTGAGTCTATCAACAACAAATAAAACTAAGTCAGTACGACCTAATACAAAATGTGTTCCTTTTGTTTAGGAATTCCTTCATTCGGAAGTCAAGGTCACATAGATATTTATAGCTGCTGTACTGGGGCTGTGCTGCTCTTCTAACCAATCTATTTGTGTAGACTCCTCTTAATAATGAGCAGGGCATAGCAAAGAAATAGCCTACATGCACAGTACTACACATTAAATGCTCAGCGTACATTTTTACATATTGGTAGACTTTAATTTTCCAGAATAAAATATATATTTTTGCTTATGTGAATAAGAAATGTGTATTTATAATCCCAGGAATACCCCATGACGCCACAGATCTCCTATACAGTACATATACTTTAGCCTTACATGCAGATGGCCAATTGATGGATCATTAAGAAAGTTAGTCGTTCAAAAAAGACATCTACCGTCACAGTTTGACCACTCCTGAAAATGAATAACATCATTTATTTTCTCATTCCAATTTATGAAACCATTTTCTTTCATAGACTATTAATGATTAATATAGGAATTGGCCCTTTGACACGGTGATAGTTTTGTTTAATGATTTAGAGATCAAAATGTACAGGACTGGTTGGTTTAAAAAGAAAATAAATGAAAGGAGAAGAGACATTGGTGAATTATAAACTTTGCCTCGCCTTTGTAAATGCTTGTGGTTTAAATGTTGATATTACGCTAGTGCGTCAAAGCTAAATTGTATTTTACTGTTATAATGATTGTGGCTGTGAGACCGTAGTGAGAATAATTTTGCAAGAAGTAAACTCTAGTCTTATACATTTTTGGTAGGTTAATGGTGATTGTGTTGATATCACAAACCTTTGATGTACAGCACACCTACAGTATAATATTACTCCATTTGCATTATTAAAGTAAATCCCTTCACTAATCTAAGTGCAGAGCTGTGGGTGGCAAGCCACATAAACAACACAACAAACAACCTTGTAATGTGAAAAATGCTTTGAAAATAAAATGTTTGCTTTTTCCTCCTTTTATTGCTGGTTAAAGATTTTGACTTTTTTTTTTTTTTTTAGAAATTTCGTTTTCTATTAAATATTTGTTCAAGTTAATGTAATATTGAAGTTTAGTGATGATACAATATGGATGAATCATAAAAACACACAGACTACCTATACAATGTGCCTTTAATATTAAAAAGCCCCATAGAAGCTCTGTAATTACAAAGACTGGTTGTGGAACAAACACACTAACATTGTCAGAATGTTATGTTTGATCTTTGTGTTTAATTGTTTGTGTTACTAATGTACTGACACACATTTTTGCCCTAATAGGAATTTACATTTTTGGGTCAGTCACGCTCCCCTTCAGTGTCACCAAGTAAGCGACCTTCTTCAGGAAGCTCAGGGACTGCGTCATTATTTGAGCAGTACTCCAATGGAGGCAACCCTTTTGAGATACAAGCTGCCATAAAAGATGATGAAACTGAAGACGTACTTGCTGCAAATGGGGTATGTATTTTACAGATGGAATTAAAAAAGAAGCAACGAAGCCCATGAAATAGCTCAATGTTTCAGACTTATTGGATAAAATCATGCATATTTTATCTGGCAATGATATACTCTATGCCTGGGGTGGCCAACGCCAGTCCTCAAGGGCCACCACCAGGTCAGGTTTTCAGGCTATCCCTGCTTCAGCATAGGTGGCTTAATCAGTGGCTCTGTCATAATTTATCAATTTCCATGAACAGTTTGTTGTTTCATAAAGAATTTAAAGGAACCTCATCTAAAGATATCCAGACCCACTTCCGGTTGTACTTGAATGCAAAATTAGTGCTGCCATCCTGCACGAACCAGGTGTAACTAACTCATATTTGTGCAAATGCGTTATAGCACCGACAGTGTCAGTGAGTGCCAATGGGTTGCTTGCCCATCTGGTACTGAAAAGGTTAACAAAGAAGTCTACTATTATACATTCCTTCACCCACGTTTTGAGGGGGATATTATCCAAGATGGCACGTTAGTCACCGTTTTATACACTACAAAATGCTGGTATTTTGGATGTGAATTTCTCCAAGATGTGTTTTTTTTTTTTCACCTTCATTTTGCCTCTGGCCTGGGAGGAAAGGTGATAACTTCTTTCATGAGCACTCTGCACGGTGGGAGAGTAAAGACCAGAGGTGATAATGTTGAGAATAAATATATTTCGTAGCCCCCAAAATCACCAATTTAATGCCGCGACTTTAGTGTCCATTGAGGAGCCCTATTTATTCATTACTATCCAAAGACCACGATCAGGGCAGAAATACAATCTCTTGCATACTTTGTAAGTTACACTTTTGTTAGTTACATATTTGCTTTCCCTTCTTCTTTTTCTCAGTATGAATCTGATGAACTAGAAAAGAGTGCTTATCAGGAATATGACAGTGACAGTGATGTTCCTGAAGAACTGAAAAGAGATTATGTGGATGAGCAGACAGGAGATGCACCTACAAAAAGGTAAATGCAATTAGTTTGAATATCTTCCAGCTGACCTACTGTATTCTGAGATGTAGCAGATGATATTTTTCCCGTGGCCGTAATAGCGCAGTAGCACTGTCCCCTTCTCTAGCTCTGCTGAAACAAGGCGACATCTGGATACGGTCTGTCACAGGTTCAGGTACATCTGATGCTGATGGACTAACTAGTATTTGTAGCATATACTGTACACAGGTTTTACACTAGCACTAAACCTCCCTTACTTCTGCTCTGGTAGTCAAATTGTTGCCTAAACGATTCCTACAGTATTTAACAGGTAGAAATCGAGTTAAATTCTCTGTGGCTACAAGTTATCTTTGTGATCATTAAAGCTAGGTTAATGGATAAATAGACATTTTGAAAACCGGATGTGTTGGTAGCCCTTAAACACGGATCTTCAACCCCTGTTGTATAATACAAATGTAAATACAGTATATATTCAACGTTTACCACAAATCATATGCCTTGTGCTTAAGGTTAGAATTACAGAGCGTCCTCGCTTTCCCACGTTTCACTTTTCGGAGAATGGCATATCCGACGCTTTATAATATGAACCAATATCAGTTTTCTGATGCTCCCTGGCTGTCATATCCGACTCTTTATAATACATACCAATGGGCAGAAAATCAGTTTCACTTTAGAACAATTCACTATCCAACGCTGTTGGATAACAGAGGACCATGTACTGCCCTTTTTATGAATGATTATAAGCAAGTCTAGTATCTGTGTTTCTATAATACAGTGTTGCATTTAATGTAGCTGAATGTGTCAATTTTGCAGTCTTATTTTATCTTTTCTTATTATCGCCTGCAGTGCTGTTATTCCTCTGGTTGTGGCCTCGGTTTACTGAAACAAGTCACAGTCTAATTTCCCCTGTAGATTTCTTTGTTCCAACAAGATTATTGAAGTGACCCTTTCTACAGCATACTCTAAGGCACGGGTTCTCAACTCCAGTCCTCAAGGATCCAACTGGTCCGTTTTTTAAGGATATCCCTGCTTCAGAAGACTGAACCACTGATTGAGTGACCTGGGCTGAAGCAGGGATGTTCTGAAAACTTGATCTTTTGTTGGGGTCTTGAGGACTGGAGTTGAGAATCCTTGCTCTAAATAGTAGAGTAATCCTCATACATCAGTCTGTAGTTACTGCCTATCGCTGTCCTTGAGGCATTCTGATAATCTCTGGCCTCTTGTAAAAAGATGGCTTCCTTCCAGCTGGCGCTTCACGTACTGGAGCAATGTAAAATCCATATACAGCACTTATCTAAGATTTCATTATGATAAGCCACACAGATCCAATGGCTTTATCAGCAACGGGTAAGCAATATGAGAAATGCTTTCCCTAATAGGCAATTTCTAGATTTGTATTCAGTACTGCTCTTCCCAAATCACATTGCCTTTAGATGCATTGTATTTGTCACTTATTGGATTTTGTACCACATCACATTCTCTTAGGGCTGTTCTCTTATTCGATAAAAATATTAACTCTTACAATCCCTAAGACATAAGGGCAAATGTTATGCTCAATAATAATTTAGTAAGCATTTAGTGACATTTAAAACATTTTATATATGATATTATCCAATTTCTACATCCGCATTTAGAAATATTGAAGCAAAACTTTCTGACATGATTAATATACTGTAATATTGATGACCAATTGATTAGGATTAAGAGGTGAAAGGAAAGCTTTCTGTATACAGAACATTCTTGACCTATTATGAGATGTATTGCTTGCATTTATATATAGAGATGGATGGACTGGTCTGAAATGCCTTCCCGGATTTTCCTGGATTTTTTAGACCAAATCCGATTTTCCCCCCACAAAAATCCATCTGCGGATTGGGTATAAAATAATCTCAGTGGATACCTCAGAATCCACCATTGAATACAATCCGGTCGAATTTTTAAGAATCTAAAATTCTATGCTGCCACGCTACTTTATATCTACATATTGAGGTATCATTCAGTACCTCTAACACTTATTAGATTATCTGGTATCACTAAGGACATTCTACCTATAGATATGAGAGCTTTCACAGTATCTCAATAGGCTATCATTCTGACAAATATCTTGTGCTTTTACCACACTAAGCAGGACTTGCCTATATGGAATATTACCCTGAGGGACTTTGTCTCTAGGTATATGTCCTTCTCTTGGATGTATATCTATTTTAACCATTAATGTACTACAATAAAATGATTTTAATTTAGGAATTTCAGCTGCTTCTGACCATATTATTACATAAATAGGTCCGCAGTGCGCCACTATTTGGGATCCTTTGTGTATCTTGCCTTAGGTACACCTCTCCAGTTATTATATCTGTATATACCCTCAAATTCTTCTCCAAATTAATTAGGGAGAGATGCCTGTGCTGAAAAAGGAGCACACCTGGGGTACCCTGGGAGATATGCAAATGACTATTCAAAGTACAGTATATTGAAATGAGTCCCGTCCCCACACTTCCTAAAATAAACTATATAGAGTTGATAAGATTTAGGCACCTAGTGACTGGAATGGTGTACTGGTGTCAGACCAACAGGATTAGAACCCACAACCAGTGCTTTTCTAAGTAGCAGCTCTAGCAGTGTGAGTTAAATAAGCTGATGGCTAGCACTGCCTACTAGCATATCTCCAAGGGATATCTATTTTATTGATTGTAACGTTGAAAAGTATACAACACAAGACAGAAAGCCACAATGCTACATTCAATATGACAAATTATATAGAAATAAAGAAATGCCAGGCGCACACAAAAACAAAACTATATAGAAAAAATAAAAATATACTTAGCAATAATAAAGGTGCGTGCAGAAGGACAGGGAACACCAACCAGTCCAGTTGATACACAGCAACAAAAAGGCCACAGCACTCTCCAGTAGATAATAGTGGTTTAATGAAACATCAGGCAACCAATGTACCCCAAAGCAACACACGTTTCGGACCAAAACATGAGAGCTTGAGTAAGGACCTGTCACGGATGCTCACTACAACCTGGACTAGACCGCAGGGCCGAGGTGGGGGATATATATAACCGCCGCCCTACAACCACGGGGCCAGGTCCGGATAGCAGAGTCAGGGATGTGTAGCCGGGTCAGGGTAGGAGTGTGTAGGTAGGTCGGAGTACTTGACGTGGTCCGGGGTTGGAAAAAGAGAAGAATAGTCATAGTCTGTAAGGCGTAGTAGTTGGGTGGAGAGAGCAGAAGTCCAAAAACGAGCCGAAGTCCAGGGGCATAGAAGAGACAGGTCGGGTACAGGCAGGGGTCACAACAGAGATCAAGGCAGGTTCCAGATACAGGCAAACTCAGGCTGCTATGAGTACGGTGCATAAACAATGGTCTATGCTCAGCAACAAGACAGAAGGTAGAGTAGGGCGGGCGCGCTACTGCCAAGGCTTTGCCCTCTGGTACCGTAGCGGGCACACGTCTGAGGGTTTTGTTTCTTTTGCGGTCGTGCTCGCGCCTGCAGGAGTCTGCGCACCCGTCTTGGTGATTGGCGTAACGCGCCGAGGGGGCGTGAACCATGCGCGATCCTGACAGGACCGTGTTGGTCTGAAACATACGTTACTTTGGGGTACATTGGTTGGCTGGTGTTTCATTAAACCACTATTATCTACTGGAGACTTTTTGTTGCTACTGTATATGACAAATTATATAGTTAAATGTTTATCTGTCTTCTCGGTAGACCTATCTGTCTTGTAAGGTTTTCCCTTTTACAGGTCCTAACACAACCTGCAAACGGTCTCAATAGAAATGTCTGTTGAGAAGTGTCTCAATAGACTGGTAATTCGTTGATGCATAACAAGACCTGCTATTTAAAAGTAAAATCTATAGTATATGGTTTGGTGATTTTGGATTCTGAGCTTGCAGGGGTTGTGTGTGTTTGTAACCCTGAAAGGACTTCAAGTAAATATGTACTGAGGGCTATGAGGTTCTGAGGCAAGGGGAGATAAAATGCATGTTTTCTGATACACACGAGTAAGGATCTCTGGGCTGTCATATTTATACGACCCTATGCCCTGTCTATTCCGTTGAGATCCAATCAGTGAGAATTAATACTTCAAGCTTATAAAACAAACTAATAACCTAAATAAATACTAAACTAACATGACAATACGTAAACAAATGATGCAAACATTAACTACAATAATACATAATTAATACAAATACATATAAATAAATGGCAATCAAATAAAGTGCTTATCCAAGTTGGCAAAATAAGGACTCGCTCAAAATATCAAGATAATAAATTGAGTTCCTAAAATTCATTGCGACAATTTGGCATAAATTGAACGTTTTAGAATACTGTAATCAGATGCATACTAATGCACTTGTTTGAAGGGGGGGGAAGGGACCATAATTATGACCTACAATGTATGCCTTGCAAACTGAATTCCTATACAATTTATTCCTTGAATCTACTAATGGTTCCTATATAATACCAAACAAAATCAAATGGCATTTTCTCAATTGTAATGAGATCTAAATCTTCCACTTCCGCAATAAATAATGCACATTAATATAACTCCCATTTACAATAAATGACTATTCACTGGGACTTCTAAAATAAAAAAACGAGAAAACCCATAATGATCCTCCCAGATGGTCGATTATTTTAGAAATTGATTAAGTTCAATCCATTCATTTAAACCTAATGGTGTTTTACTATGAATTGTAAAAATCCAATACTGTTCTATTACCCTTACAAGCCAGAGATACCTTTATAGGTGGATACGTTATAAATACATTTCTATTTCTGGATAAGGCTAAACATTGGTAACATTTGGCGACCACGAAGGGACATGCAATTTATGGTATTATTTAAAATAAGCACTTAGATCTATGAATATCAATTAGATAAGTTATTAGGTACGTTTAGGCTGAGTCAGCCACGTACCAGCAACAAAATCACGGTAATACATATACTAATAATAAGCTTATTTTTATTGTGGTTATTGGAAAAACTCTTAAGGCTAAACATTATTGGTAACGGCTCTCTGTTGAAACCTGAGATCTCGATTACGTCTGCTAGTATCTCTAGGGATCACTTCTAAACCTCTGAAACCTAGATCTTCATGCCGTCCTGCATGCTTGTCTAAAAAATGTTGTGCCACATTATTAATTTTTATGCCAGCAACAAGTAAACATTTAGCATTTTTTTAAATACTATTCACATGTTCTCTGATACATATTGTCAGTGGTCTAATTGTCTTGCAAAAGTATTGAAGCCCACAGTAGTAATTGATCCATAAATGTCAAAATGCATGAGAATTGATCAAATGTGATACCTTATACTATTTACCAGCCATATTATCTAAAATGATTATCATGTGACATATGTTTACACATAATACATTTTCCACAATAATCGTATCCAATAGGCTTTTCTACAAAAGTATTTCTGGATTCCTTGACTTTGGGACTTTTTAATGCACTTGGGACCAAAATACTTTTAAGGCTCTTCACTTTTCTAAATACAACCTTCGGTCTGTCTTGAATAGTATCTTTCAAAATGGGATCCATCTTGAGTAGATCCGAATGTTGACCCATTCTTTTCCTAAACTTAGTTTCTGTTTACAAGAGTCAGTAATAAACATAGGTTTATTGTGAGCTCTCTTGACAGAATTTTGAACTTTTGGTACCAATAGAGATTCTCTAGGTTTCTTTCTGCCTCTAATAACAGATTTATCCACTAGCTCCCGATCATATACTTTAGCAATCTCTTAGTTAGAATTTTGGATTGATCTTCGAAATCATTCACTTGTGAGCAATTCCTTCACATTCTTAGAAATTGCCCATATGATATATTATTGAGCCAATGGACTGAATGAATACTTTGGTAACCCATATACGAATTTACATCACCTTTTTCAAAAATGTTTTCGTGGTTATCTTATTATTTTCAATCTTTTCATTCAGATCTAAGAAATTCATTTCTTTGGAGCTATTTTCAGCACTTAATATAATGTTTTTATAAATTTTGTTCAAATATGTCATAAACTATTCAAGCTCAACAAGTAACCCAGACCATACAATTAGAATATCATCAATATATCTTCTGTAGTATTGGATAAATGTTTTGATCTGATTGTCATTCCAAATATAATAATTCTCTCATGAACCCATAAAGAGGTGGAGCAGTCCCAGGGGTTCCGCCGACAGACTGGCCGCCCACACTCACTGTGCCGGATTTCCCTGTAAAAAAAACCAGTCTGTCTGTAGCTGCAATGTCTCTGTCAGGCATTAGGTGGTGCTGTGCAACACAGCTCATGCAGCACCTGGTCTGCCTTGCTGCATGCTGATACGGAGAGTGTGAGAGTCATTGTGTGAGAGTGTGAGGGTCATTGTGTGAGAGTGTGAGGGTCATTGTGTGAGAGTGTGAGGGTCATTGTGTGAGAGTGTGAAGGTCATTGTGTGAGAGTGTGAGGGTCATTGTGTGAGAGTATGAGGGTCATTGTGTGAGAGTGTGAGGTTCATTGTGTGAGAGTGTGAGGGTCATTGTGTGAGAGTGTGAGGGTCATTGTGTGAGAGTGTGAGGGTCATTGTGTGAGAGTGAGGGTCATTGTGTGAGAGTGTGAGGGTCATTGTGTGAGGGTCATTGTGTGAGGGTCATTGTGTGAGGGTCATTGTGTGAGGGTCATTGTGTGAGGGTCATTGTGTGAGGGTCATTGTGTGAGGGTCATTGTGTGTGGGTCATTGTGTGTGGGTCATTGTGTAAGAGAGACATGGGCAGGGGGGTGAAAGAGAGACATGGGCAGAGGGGGGGTGAAAGAGAAACATGGGCAGAGGGGGGGGGTGAAAGAGAGACATGGGCAGAGGGGGGGGTGAAAGAGAGACATGGGCAGAGGGGGGGGGGGTGAAAGAAAGACATGGGCAGAGGGGGGGTGAAATAGAGGCATGGGGGTGTGAGACATTGAGGGGGGGGGAGACACTAGGGAAAGGTGAGAGAGACACTGGGCAGGGAGAGTGATAGAGACACTGGGGGCAGGAAGTGACACACTGGCTGGAGGGAGAGATACTGGGAGGAGGGAGCGGTGGGGGTCTTTTAAAAATGTATTGGGGTAGTGGGGGTCTTTTAAAAATGTATTGGGGCGGTGGGGGTCTTTTAAAAATGCATTAGGGCGGTTTGGTCTTTTAAAAATGTATTGGGGCAGTGGGGGTCTATTAAAAATTATCTTGAACCAAGAAAATATTTAAGGGGTTCCATTCTGTTTTACAAAATATAAAAGGATTCCATGACTAAATTTAATTGGGAAACACTGATCTATGCTGAAATGTTGCTGATTCCTAGGTGGTCTATTATCATGATATAAAAAATGTTTGAGTGTCTCAATCCCTTGTGTGTGCCCAATACATGTATACAATGAGGCTACATCTAGAGTAACCAAAATAAACTGTTCCTGCCAAATAAATGATTGCAAAGAATTCAGTACATCCATACTGTTCCACAAATAAGAATGAAGTGCTGTTGTAAGGGGAGCAAGAAAAGTGTCAACATAATAGGATAAATTTGAAGTAATAGAATCAATCCCTGACACAATGAGACACCCAGGTGGGTTCTGAATGGATTTATGGATCTTGGGTATATGGTATAGTATGGGATTACGAGGATGATCATTGTAACTATAAATGGATTCTTTAGAAGAAAAAATACCAGCTGATTTAGCTTTCAATAGATAATCTTTCAGTATTGACAAATATAATATTGTTGAATCTTTATCCAGGCACTGATACGTGATATCACTTAACAGGCATGTAGCTTCATTTACTGTATATAGTCCTGTCGATTTTGTAGAACCATGCCACCACCCTTATCTGGTTATCAAATTTCCATTTAACGCTTTAAGAACTTGTCTCTGACATTGATCGTAGTTCTGTGTGTGATATACATTTAGCCATATTACTGTCCTATAATAAATTAATTAGGTCTTGTTGAGTTTCATGTTCTAGTCCCATAAAATTGGACTTGGATCCAAACGTTGTATTTGATATACTCTATCTTCAATAGTTTCATTCTCTTATAATAGACTGATTAAAATATCTAAAGTGTCATATTCTAATTCAGTGAAATTGGTACTGTGTATCGGTATTATTACAGAAACATGGCTAACCCATAAAACCCCTGATGCAAATATCGCCATTCAGGGATACTCCATTTTTAGGAGAGATAGGTCCAAGAGAGGAGGAGGGGTGTTATTTTATATTGCAGACACATTACAATTTACACTGTTAAATTGCCCCCCAAGCCCACCCTCTTTTGAAATTGTAGTTGGCAAAATCTGCCTCCCCTTTTCTAAGCCCATCTTGCTCGCTGGCATCTACCGCCCACCTAAAGCTCCTCTACAATCCCTGGCTGATATCACCCAGTTTCTTGGCTCCATTTCCTCTGTGAACGAGAAGAGTGAGCTGCTAGTTCTTGGGGATTTCAACTTCAACTGGCTTGACCCTAAAAACCATAAAATCCAGATACAACTCAAGTCACTTAACCTATCACAACTCATTTCCCAACCCACACGGACAAACCTGAAATAGCATAACCATTCCTTGCTAGACTGGATTCTCTCCTCAAACCCCAGCAGAATCCAATCCTCTGGCATCCTTCCTGACATTTTCAGTGACCATGCAATAGTGTACTGTGTAAGGAAAATTAAAACGCCCCATTCAAGCCCTAAAGTTCTCCTCACTAGAAAGTTTAAAAACTTTAACCCACAACAGTTTCTGGATGACCTTACCAACTGCCCATGGCACAGAATCGATTTAATTCCCGACCCTGATTCTGCGCTCGACTATTTCCAATCCGAGTTCTTAAAACTCTGCGATACCCATGCTCCACTACGCAAAATAAGGGTAAGGGGGGCCCATTGTCCATGGGTTACATCTGACCTTATTGCACTCTACCAGCTCAGGGATACCTTGTGGAAAAGCTACAAAGTAACTGGCACTACCAAGGAACTCAATCACTACAGATGCCTGCGGAACATGTGCACAAGGCAAACAAGGCACGCAAAAGCACAATATTACTCTAACAATCTCCACCAAAATACATCAAACCCAGCTAACTTCTGGAAGGTTATCAACAATATATTCCAGCCTCCTAACCATCAACAACCAAGTAATTTCACTAAGGGGGATATTACTCTGACAAACCCCACTGACACTGCAAATGCATTCAATGATTACGTTGTGAGGTGTGCCACTAACTTATTAGCAAAACGCACCCCAAACCACAAACCTGAATCTCATCCTGGGACTGCCCACATAGCCCCACCCCCTCCCAACACTGCCCACAATTTTCAATTTGGCCCATTATCTGAAGAGGAGATTACACAAGCGCGCCTCAAGCTAAAACTAAGCAGCCAATGTGGACCTGACTTACTACAATCTAGGTTCCTACAACTTTGTGCCCCAGCCATTGCCAAACCAATTGCTTCCATAGTCAACTCTATCCTGTCTGCAGGCCATATCCCTAAGACCTGGAAAACTGCCAGAGTTGTCCCAATCTTCAACAGTGGGGACAAAAACACTGTCTCAAACTACAGACCAATCTCACTTCTCCCAATTCTATCCAAAGTCATGGAAAAATGTGTCCACTCAAAATTAAGCGATTACTATACCAAGACAAATTTCCCTAGCCAATTCCAATCTGGCTTTCGTCCCAAACACTCCACCGTAACTACCCTGCTAAAAGTTTGCAATGAAATCCAGTGTGGAATGGAACGGGGACAACTCACTGGTGCAGTATTCCTAGATTTTGCAAAGGCTTTTGATACAGTTGATCATGCTATCCTGCTTAACAAACTCCAGAGCTCTGGAATAGGGAAGCATGCTTTAAACTGGTTTCAGTCCTACCTATCAGGAAGATCCCAACATGTGTCCATCTCAGGCTCTAACTCCAATCCCCTGGATATCACCTGTGGTGTCCCGCAAGGCTCTGTTCTGGGGCCCCTACTCTTCTCAGTGTTCATTAATGATCTTCCCACAGCTTGTAAGGAAGCCTCAATACACATGTATGCAGATGACACAATCCTATATGCACACAGCCATAGCCTCTCTGACCTTCAACACATACTTCAGTCTGACTTTTTGAGACTCGAAAATTGGATTTCCCAAAACAAACTGTTTTTAAACACTGACAAGACTGTAACAATGGTATTTGGGACCAAGACTAAATTTGTAAAGCTCCCAGTGACTGAGCTCCTGATTAGAACCAACGCTAATACCACCCTAACACCTGTCACTAGTTTTAAATACCTGGGCTTATGGTTTGACTCCCACTTAACATTCGGAATGCACATTGATACCAAGACCTATGCCAAACTAGGGATACTTTACAGGAACAAATCCTCCCTAAGTCTCCTGGTCAAAAAGCGTATCGCACAGCAGATGCTAATGCCAATTATTGACTGTGGAGACATAGTATATGGCACTGCACCTCAAACCCACCTTAGCAAACTTGACACCCTCTACAATTCAATTTGTTGTTTTGTTCTTCAATGCAACTACAACACACATCACTGCGAAATGCTCAAAGAACTAGATTGGTCATCACTAGAGTCTAGGCGCAAAGTTCACCTTTTCTGTCTTGCCTTTGAATTCTTTATGGGCAAGCTACCCAGCTATCTGAACAAGCTCCTCACCCCTACCACATGCAGCACTTATCACCTGAGATCAGACTCCAAAAGACTGTTCATGGTCCCAAGGCTCAACAAAGTATCCGGCCATTCCTCCTTCTCTTACCGTGCACCCCAAAACTGGAACAACCTACCAGAGACTCTCACATCCACCACCAGTTTAAGTTCTTTCAAATCTAAGGCTGTCTCACATTTCAATCTGGTCTGTAACTGTTTCATTCGCCCATAATATATATTTTTTTTAACTGTGCATGCAATGTCTTTTATATAATGTATACCCTGTTCATTTATGTAACTGTATTTGTAAACATGTATTATTTGTCTTAAATCTGTGCCCAGGACATACTTGAAAACGAGAGGTAACTCTCAATATATTACTTCCTGGTAAAATATTTTATAAATAAATAAATTATTGGTACAGTTTCTTTCTCTAGCAGTTTGACTTGATTTGGTTTATATTCAAATTATTTGAACTCTGGGAATTTTTGACCAAATGTCTATTTAGCGTCCTCTTCCTCAATTTTTGTAAATCGGTGTATAGATTGAATTTGTTCAGTTTATTCACTGGTGAAAAGGCTAAGGCTTTTTTAAAGAGATTAAATTGTGCACCTGACAAATGATGATCTGGCAAGTTATACAGTAAATGCCATTGCCTCTCAATATTTTATCTGTGAATTTCATTTCTTGTAATTTGGTTTGGCTATTTGCCCTTACTTCTAGCACCCCCTTCCCCCCCTCCCCCACCCGCCCCCTGTAGCCCCTTTTTCTCCCCCTCTCAGCCAGGGCAACTGGTTCGGAGAGCGCAGAATTTGCGACCTCCTTTTGGGAATCGCCTCCGTGGATTGATGAAAATCCTTTAAAAAAGTAAGGGACACAGAATGTGGGGATGATAGGGTTAGGATCAGTTAATGGAATGTCACCTAAAACATGGAAAGAATTAGATAATTTCAATCATATATTTGGTTTATAAACCATCGGTGCTCTATTATACCTCCCAGAGGATTTAACCCCCCTTTTTGTCATTATAAGGAGGTCTAGTTTGTCCATAATTACCCATTGGCCTCAAACTTGCGTTATTAAAATGCACCCTTTCTTAAAAAAATTTATATAGAATACTTCGTATCAGGTTGCAGATACTGTACCAATATCATCTTTTTTCTCTTTATAACCTTTGGGATGGTTAACAATATATTTATTATTTTGTTCAAATTGATCTCTAAGATTTTTTGTTAAACCTAGAATTAGGTCCATGGCACCTATATATATCCTGATTACGTGCTCAATTTTATTGGTTATTATTTTCAAAATCCACCTTATCCCTATTATGTTTATTTTTCTTTACGTTCATATGGCGGATTTCATATCTATCCAATGTATCCTGAGGTTCTTTCTCAAATACCAAAAGATCTTCATTTTTAATTGTAGCCAAAATATTCTGTCTCGTTACAATTCTCTGTGCTTAAAATTTTTGTAATGCAATTATTCTTTCATCAATCAATAATGGGATAATCTTAAAGGAACAATGACAGATAGGTTTGTGACGGTGAAGGGGTAACCAGGCTCACTAATAAAGGTCAGGCCCACTTGGTTGCCCCTGATCCATGTTTTGGGGTCCTAGAGTGTCAGCTCTTGTTCTTGACTGTCGTTTATGTAATACTGTGCCTGTATGTAAAAAATGCGACAATAAAGAATGTTTATGTTTTTGCCTTTCCAGAGTGCCAGCAAGCAGAGATTGCTGGGCTATGAGGTTCAGGGTGGGTTTTGCGGAGAAACTCTTTACAGATTGTGGCTATGTAGCGGAGATCCAGAGTTACTGGATACCACAAAAATGTAGCCGGGAATCAGGTAGGATTCTCGGATACATTGAAGCACAATGCTCAGGTCAAAATCCTACCCTGAAAACGTTCTTGCAGCTCACCGCCAGGAGTCCCTGCTTCAGCACAGACCAGAAAGGTAAAAGGGGCATAGGGAATCAAGGTATCCCCAGAACGGTACAAGGATCCCTAGTATAAAGAGGGGTGCCCAGTTCATGCCCAAGTCACCCTGACCCTGGTATAGGGCTTCAGGGGGGTGCTCAGGGTTACCACCACTCCGGGTTTCACATATACAGTACCTAAAAACATTGAAGTTTTTTCTGGGAGTTAATAGTACTTTGCTGATGTCGCAGTAATATTGAATTTACCCTACGGTTAAACAAATGAAACATTTGCCTATATAAATTTTGGGCATTGAATATAAGCAATATTACAACTCCTCTACGGGGATTTTAAAAACATTGTTTGTTCTTTGTTTTTTTAAATTAATTCACACAGTCACATTTTTTTTGATGTAATAAAACTTTATTATTTTTGTTTTTAATGAAGACCCTATATCTCCATAGGAGCCAATCAATTCCTAATACTTACCTTATCAAGACATTATCATAGAGTGCATGTATTTGAGGGTCTTTTCTTGATCCCTTTTGGGACCATACTTTGTAACCATATATTTTCCTCTATTGCACCTGGTATATAATAATTTGAAGTAATAGGAGAGCAGAATTAAAACCCATGTTTTTCAGTAACCCTGGGGGTGCTCCAGCTATAGGCTAAAGCTGCAAGGTTTATTTTGTGTAAAAATGTAAAGTCAGGTTTTTACAGTGTCGCGTGGATATGGCTAGTGAGAATAGAGAATATACGTTCTTATTCTATCCCTGACACCGAAGAAAGACTTAGACATTTTTAGCAAGACACAGTATAAAAGTATAGTTTATTAAACTGTGTTTTAAAACCGATGCTTTGTGCACAGGACATCTGGGGTTGAAAGGTCCAGAGGATGTTCAAGGTGTGATTCAATTATCCACATCCTCAGATCAAAGGGTTGCAATGTACCTGTCCTTTTGGTCTACCCAGACTGTCCGGAGTCTCTCACCGTGGGGGGCATGGAGGGAAGCAGGGGTAGAGAGGCTATATTTCACCTGCCCATGGGTTCAGTCAGATGTTTAAGAAACCCTGTTTTTGTTACTGGTTTGTCTCAGATTGGTTGCTAGGGAAAATTCTCACACTCCTGATTGGGAGGTAGAATTCTGGGACTGGAACAGAGAGGTTTTAAAAACCCTTACACAGCTCAGATTTGGAGTTTCTCTCAAGATTTTTAAGTTTTCCAGATTCCAAGATTCCAAGCAGAAAGTGAATCTCAGCCCTTTGAAGAGATAGGGGGGCTGTGGCGTTTGGAACTGCATGGTGTTTTCAGTTCCAAGACTTCTAGGGTAAGCCTTGGTGATAAGCCCCTACACCTAGAAAAGTATAGTTTTTGAACCCCCAAATTCCCAAGTAAGTGTGTCTTTTGCTGTATTTTGTGTAACATTGTGTGTTTGCCTATTCCTGTGAATAAATGTTCAATTTATTTTATTAATTCGTTTTGCTCAGTGAAATGATCCTGGTATAAAGGTGTAATTGCCTGGTCTCCCATGACAAGGTTTAAGAATGTTCCATTCTCCAAACCATATGTAGGCGTCTTCAATAATCTGAGGCCTCTTGGCAGCCTTATAACTTTGATTGATTGTTCCAAGCTAGGTAAACTAGTTCCCCGGAGGGCATAGATAATCCTGTTCAGTTTAATTAGTGATGGGTATAATTAAATTATAAATCAAAAAGGGGGTGGGTGCCAGCTAGGAAACAGTGATAATGTTAGTATATTGGAAACAGGGAAATTCCCTAGTGCTGTACTCCAAGATAAACCCCCCACCAAAAATATTTAAAAAGTATAATTTTAAGAAACACATATACAGTATATAGGACAAACAGTCCTGGATAATACCAGGAAACTAGAATTATGAAAATAATAAAAATAATTAAAAATTAAAAGTAGCCAGGTGCGAACATAGAATCAGGTCCTACAGTGCAGACTGACCAAGATAAGGCTGGGAAGAGCCCGGAAGAATTATAATATAAATATTGGGCTCTTCTAGAGATTAATTTTCTGTGTACTGGTACAGTATACTTAATTAGAGAGATGGAGATACTGTGTAACTCTATAGATCTTAATTGGAGAAGTAGAGACACATTGTCACTTTATCAAACTCTTGAAGATAATTATACACAAGCGATAAGTACAGGGTAATAACCAAGCAAATGAATATTTTGTGTAGTGCTTACACTTCTCATGGTAATGTGGGCAAAGATGTATATAATAACCCCCACACATAGCGCCTTTATTCACTTTAATTCACAATATAATAACCCCCACACATAGACCTGGTTATCTACAGATGTAGCCGCTAGTTTTAGACCACTTGCCTTGACAAATCTGTGGCTATCTCGCAGTAACGCGTGAGATGGTCCAGAGCAGGCTGAAATGGCCCATCGGATTAACAAAGCAGGGGTCCCTGCGTTTGAATGGGACTCGCAGCCTGGTACAGTGGAATTCACACAGCATGAGTCCCATTCAAATGCTAGGATCCCCGCTGTGTTAATCCGATGGGCAATTAGTCTGGCTGCAGAAATCTCGCGGCATGCTGCAGAAATCTCGCGGCATGCTGCAGAAATCTCGCATGATAGCCACAGATTTTCTATGGCAAATGGTCTAAAACCGGTGGCTGCAGCTGTATATTAAGAAGTGCAAATACTGAAAGCATCTAAATTGTAGTGATACAGTGCACAGCAAACAGAAAGCAGGGTCCAGGTAATGAAAAAAATCAATTTATTAGAATAACTTGCTGAAAAACGGAGCTCTGCCCTCCATTTTTTAGCATGTTGTTCTAATAAATTGATTTTTTTTTCATTACCTGGACCCTCTGCTCTCTGTTTGCTGTGCACTGTATCACTACAATTTGGATAACTCTGGACTCTCCAAACGGCTGCACACTTTACCAAGGAGACACAGATAAGGGAGAAAAACAGTGAGTATTTTAAATACTGTCTGAGGACTATCCCAATGAGGCTATGAGAGGTGGATTATTCCCACAACCCACTACCTTCAGGGAATAATTGTCCCCATTTAAGACAACTTTACGAGACTTTGAGATTACTCACTGGTTCATATTACTTATATTATTGTGGAATCATATCCCTTGCTTCTCTGTGTCTCCACAACAAATAGTAATCATATATAATACCATTATGAGCTCCAGTACTTGGGCGCCAAGACCACTATTTTTGCACAATTCTACAAATACTGAAAACAGCCAGTAAGCTCTGAACACAAAAGGTATCTATTTGGATCTCCAAACCTGAGCGTCCAGTGCGAGAGTGTCTAAAGTTCGCTAAGTTAGCTTGTGCCATGCAGTGAGAAAACCCCTTGCAGCTGTGATGTCTCTGCCAAAGTAGGCGTTGGGATTACCTTGGTTTTAGGGGGTATATAACTGTATGTTTTGTTACACTGGTAAGCTCTCACCTTGACAAAGACTGCGTGGCAGTCAACGTTGGTTGCTTTATTGCTGAATACAAGAGAAGACCGTGTGCCTGAATTTATCCTATACTTCATGACTTGTCTGCCTCCTCATTTTTGTATTTATTTACTTTGGTGTTACAACTTGTCTCATATGTATAATGTGTTTTTCACTGATAGCCCTTTTGTAACATCCCCTCTAAGGGCTTGATCTACAAAGCTCTGTTAAATCAGAGCTCATAACGTGACATTTTCTAAAACCGGAACGAGCATTAGGTTTCCCTGAGTAAACAAAGTATATTCAAAGCTTGTTATATGTCAAAATAACATTCAAACTTGATACTTTGTATAGAATAATGTATGTATGGATGTATGTCTTTATTTATATAGCGCCATTAATATACATAGTGCTTCACAGCAGTAATACATATGATAATCATATAAATTACAAATAATACAAACAGATCATGGGAATAAGTGCTTAAGACATAAAGTAACATTTAGGGAAATGCTTACAATCTCATTGGTAGGTAGGAAGAACGTACAGAGACAGAAGGAGGGCGTTTTGGTAAGTGCGTAAGCAAGGGGTCAAGATTTATGTATGAGGTGTATAGTATCAGTCATGGAGCTACTCGTATGCTTCGTTAAGCAGGTGTGTTTTAAGATGGGTCTTAAAGGTGGATAGAGAAGGTGCTAGTCGGATAATGAGGGGAAGGGGATTCCAGAGGTGTGAAGCAGTCCGTGAGAAAGATTTATGGTGGGTGAGGGCTTTATATACAAAGGGGGTCGAGAGAAGACATCCTTGAGTGGAACGCTCGAGATGGTGCATTGCGAAAAATTAGGGCTGAGATATAAGGAGCGGCAGAAGAGTAAGAAAAGAATGCACACAATGCGCACCAAGGATTAAAGTTAGGTAGAAAATATTTATTAAAACCAAAGATAACTGAGGGGATCCAACCCCACCTCAGTACACATACACGCTAGATCCGGGTAAATATAACAAAAATACCCACACACAGAATAGGATGTATCTATTTAGACTAGATCTAAACACTATATTACAATAAATAAATAAATATAAAGACATGAATGTTCAAAAATAAAGGATACATGGTCCCAGATATCTGCTAATAATAGAGCTGAACAACTGCCTGAGTCTGAAAGGGTGAGACGGAAACTTACACTGAAGTGCCGAGCGGGTCCCGCTGGTAAGCGTACAAGGGTCCGGACCACGCCACCACAGAGATGTAACCACCGCACGAATTTCCTGCAAGCGCCGTCTCAGCCTGACAGCATACGCGCAGAGTGACCTGCCATGACCTCTACGCGTTTCGCACTAGAAGAGTGTAAAGTTTTAAAAGTGAGGAGGAGAATTGAGTCACATTATTGTAGCACAGGGGTGGCCAACCCGCGACGGCATTTGAATTGGCCCATGTGATCGGAATCAGCCGCTCCAGATGCAGGAAGGAACTCCACCAGTTTCCTCCTCTGTCCACCGGATGTTCTGTGAGATGCAGGGCCCCAGCTCTCAGTTGCAAGGTCCTCTCACGCCATCCTTCCCCACCCTCCACCCCCCCCCCCCCACCATTGCATGCGGTCAGCACTGGATGTTTAGCCCATCTGGAATTCGGGTTTAACTTCCACATCCAACCGTAGGGCCCCTGCGCAGAATCTGGGGTCTCCCCCTCACCCCCAAGGTAACTTATAGGCGGGGTTGAGGAATTGAGTGAAAAAGGGGATGGGGGGTGGGGATTGAGTGAGAGGAGATGGGGGGAGGGGAATTGAGAGAGGGGAGCAGTAGGAATGTGGCCAGCTCAAAAAAATTATTTATTGCCACCCCTATTGTAGCATAACATTGTTATCTTCCAATAACGTGACGATTACCATTCTTGGTGGTACTCTTTTATTTAGGCACGAAATCGGACTTTTGCATAAATGGTGAAAGAAAGAAGATAGAAATAATGCCGGGAAATAACGCCAGTTATATAAATAATGCCTAAGTGTGACATTACACCCACCCAGACACTGCAAAAGCCCTTTTTCAGTGTCTGGATAGGAGCAACGCCAAATTTAGGTATAACTTAAATAAAGTAAGTTAGTGCCTGCTTTTAACTTAAATGACATTTGTGGATATGTAATGCTATGTTAATGCCTCCTTTGCATATAATTTGCATGTCTTTAATGCCCGTTCTTGTTAACGCTATACCCTTTACGCGAGGAAACATGGCTTAGCACTATGTTATTGTCCTTTAAAGGTACCCCCTTAGTATTAACGTGACATTAAGTTGGGTTAATACCACATTAAGTGACTTGACAGAGCTTTCTGGCTCTGGGCCATGCTGAGGCTATTACCAACATGGTGGCAATACAGTAATTTTGAATGGCTGTTACTGTATCATAGATGCTACTTTTAGGCAAAGTAGTTTTATTGGAAAAGCTGTTTGTGAATTGCGCCCGAAAGAATACAGAATTTTTAATTACTCCTTTAAACTTTTAATCACAAATAAAGAAAATATAGCAGGGACATATATTTTCAGTGCAAAAAGCATATTACTGTATATAGTGTACAGTACACTGCTCCTTGCAATGTTTTAGTAGTATAGTTTAGTGGTAAGAACGCTGCCTTTGAATCAGTAGAACCTGGTTCCAATCCCAGTACCTGCTTTTCTTCTGACCTTGGGCAAGTCACATTATCTTCCTATGCCTTAGGCTACGCTTATAGTGCCGGCGACGCGACGGTCGCTGGAAAATGAAATAGAGATGACTTCCAGCGATTGCGACCGCTCTGTCGCGTCGCGCTTACTATAAGCGCATGCGTTGGCGGCAATGCATTTGTTTTGCAGCGGCGTCGCTGTCGCCATTGCCGGCACTATAAGCGCAGCCTTAGGCACCAAAATTGTAAGCTCTTCAGGCAGCGAATTGTGCTTGCTCTGTATATAGTGCTCTGTGCATTGTCGGCATCATGAGAAGCAATTATTATGTACTTTGTATTGAAAATCTCTGTGCTCGTGATCTTTTCTGTGATGCATGCTGTTCCTTGCCAGACAACTCATTGAGCACAATACAATTAAATTGCAGCATATTTTTAGCCACCGCTGTGGTAGAGTAGATTTTAACATTTGAACATGTGTTGCATGCCACTTTTTCAACAAAAGGGTTGCATTCATAATTTACCCATAGTCCAGGGGCGCTCTTTTTTACATTTGATGTCTTCACAATTTGTAATTGTCCTTCATTATTAGCATTTTTAAGTGAAGTGGATATTTTCTACTTTTACTCACACTTTCCTGAATAACCTTTAGTAATTATAATTTTGTGTCTTTTAATGAAGTGTTTCAAGAGAAACCCTGAGGAGCAGGAAGAGATCAGATTATTGCCTGAACAAGGTGAATGCACCCATCTTGACAAACACTACATTGAACGTAATAAGACTTGTTGGTAAGTAAACTACTTGTGATTAATAACCTTCTATCACGCTTCAAGTTAATTTATGCCAGGCAGCTATGCCATGTTTTTGCAGTAAAGGTTACAAGTAAGTAATGTAAAAATAGTTTCTGTGACATACATAATTGAAACTGAAATTGTAAATTACATTTTCATTTTATCGTGTATTTTTCTGTAACCGATATTACTCTGAAAACACAATAATTAAAGCAAAGGGACATAATCAATATAGTAGAACATAGAAGTTAGCGCACGACTCCAGAAGAAAGGAAAGCGAAAAATAGTCCCCAATAGTATGCACTCTAGTCACCTATATGCAGTATGTACAGGTGCGCCAACGAGTATTCTAAAACTTGCCTTGGAAAATCTGGGGCAATCACCAACAAGACTCAGGTACATGCTGGGTACATGCTGCAACATTTCAGGGACATTTCTCAGAAAGACTAATGGCCCATCGGATTAACACAGCGGGGGTCCCTGGCAGTCCCATTCACCCATCGGATTAACACAGCGGGGGTCCCTGGCAGTCCAATTCACACTGAATGGGACTGCCAGGAACCCCCGCTGTGTTAATCCGACGGGCCATTAGTCTGTTTGCAGAAATGTCACTGAAATGTTGCAGCATATTCTCAGCATGTACCTGAGTCTTGTTGGTGATTGCCCCAGATAAGTTTTAGCATACTCGTCGGCGCAGCTGTACTGTAGGTATATTACTGAATTATCAATCAGTATGTTACACACTAACCCTCGGTTCACAGGCACCATCTGTCTGTAGTTGTACACTACAGTGTATTTAATGTCTGGTTTACTATTTAGCTAAACACTGATACGCTCTTTACTAATTTATTACTGATAGCTGTTATCTATAAAAATGGGTACATTACCTAGTCAACTAGCTTAAAGTTTAATTTGCTACCGGACCATACCAGCATCTGAAAAGGCTACCTGCCCTTGTACTCGGCTCATTAGGGTACTATAGCAACTATAATATTGCTTAGTGCTTCCTATGCCACCATCCTTTGTATGGCCACCTCCTAACCGTAATTATCTCGAAAACACAAGAAACTGACCAGCAACAATCTGTTTTCCATTCACATTTTTTATCAGAGTGATCCCACTACTCTAGGATTATATCCTGTTACATGCAGATTTCTGCACTAAGCATACTCCCCAATGCCCATCTAAGTGTGGGGCATTCAAATTCACTTTACAGCTGGAACCAAGATCATGTAGCACCCCGTGCCAGCCCCTCCGAGGTGCCTTCTTTTCAGCTGACCGTACTACTCACTGATCAGCTGGTACAGCCATTGACTGCTACTCTCCATTGCGAAAGCTTTTATTTGACCCCATTTATTTTACTATGTTATGAAATAATAAACTGACTTTATTTGTACCTAAAGCCATACAGTAATTTTATTTTGAACCAGGTGCCACAGTGACACGCATGCGTAGAAATACTATGACAACCATATGTGTTTCAACCAGGTTCCTATAGTGACACGCGTACTGGACAGTACCGTACAGACCAAAAAAATGTCATCATAATTTAAAGTACTGAATGTCATGCTTTTGCTCCACAAACCCTAAAAAAACTCTGGATTTCATAATGTATGGTTTGATTATTAATATTGAATATTGGCTCTTTTGGCTCTTTCTTTAGAAGCCAAGACTTCCAAGAGCCAGCCAGTTCAACAAAAAATAAACATTTTACATTTGGAAAAAGAGACTACAGTATGTAGATAGCCACAGTTTTTCCATGGCAAGAGGTCTATAACAGTACTAAACATCTGTGTGATATCGGATCGTGCACACATGAACGGGAATAAGTGACAGGTTGCATAGCTATTAGATTTTTAAGACACAATAAAACACAATAACTCGCGATCGCCCTTGAGTTTCTGTCCGGTATTGCAGACAACGCTAAATTTCAATTTCTACCATCCATAGGTGCCTAGAGTGCATACTATTGGGGGCTCTTTTAATCTCTTCCTCTCTCTGGAGTCGTGAGATACCTTCTGTGTTCTACTTTATACCCTTGCCCCTAGTGCATCCACCTACAGTATCCCTCCTCCGAGGAGTGCGGGTATCACCTTTTCTTATCTACATTATCAATATAGTTTTAAGTGAAGTGACTAGTTCTAACACTTCCTTGAGGCAATTCTCAATCATTTTCATGTTTTGCTGATATTGTTTATTTTATCACATGCTAGAGATTATTATAATCAGACAAAAATGTGTACATTATTCATTGTTCCTTTTACAGCTGGGAAGAATCTGGATCAGTGTCTGAATAGAGCCGCATACATTTTCCATCATCTCCTCACCAGAGCATTTGTTAGCAGAGAATGTCAAGGATTATCATCTTCTATGTTTTTAACTAACCTAGTTTTTTTTTTTTAATTACCTCACAAATATAAAAATCCTTTAAAATATGCACTGGTAACCAGATATGTGCATTAATAGCTGAGCGTACTTAAAGACAAATGTTGACGCAATCTGATTTGCATTAACTAGACCTTGTTCAATTCAATTTGGCACCTCTGATGGCACCTCTAACTTTAACTCTACAACGAATAGAGCTAAAGCTAGCATAAATTGAATTCATGTTTATCTACTGTACGTAGCAAATTGAGAGCATTATATGGGTGTAACAAACTTTCCCTAGTTTGTTCAATAATTTGTTTCATATGCAAACAAAAAGTGGTCAATATGTTATTGCTTAGCCAGTTAATACCTTTTAAGAGGCTCTGGATAAACTCTCCTGCCACAAGGTTAACAAGGAAGGACACAAAATATTATTTAAACAGAAACATATAAACAAAGGTCTCTTATGCAGGGGTGTGCAAACTGGGGGGCAGGAGTGAGATTTTTGTGCGGGAGCGCGGCGGTTACAGAATCCCTGCGCTCTTCCCCAAGGCATTTAAATTAAATGCCGGGGACCACACGAGGCCTTCATTCAGCCGGCTTTAGATGACATGTCGCCATTGGCAACATGGCGTCAAGTGACGCCGTGGGGTCATGTGACGTCATTTGACACCCTTTGTATGGCAACAGGACGGGGTCGTTTGACGCTGTCACAAAGGTCTGGGGGGGAGAGCAGGCAGAGGGGCGCAGCGCCAAACGTTTGCACACCCCTGTCTTAATGTATTCTAATCACTAGCCTCCTAGGCTCCTGTCTCTTCTCTGACTGAGACCAGAATGAGCCTTCCTGTGTTCTCAGAAGCCTATCTATATAGCTCCTGAGATGGGCTGCAGGTGCTAGCCCTCTGTCTTAATTAGCTGTCTGTCTTTTGAAAATGGGAGTTTCCAGCAGTCAGGCAGCATGCTTGGCAAACCTTTGTTTGTACTGCTTGTTTGTTAGTTATGGGTCTGTAAACCCCATCACAACGGGACAGAAACATAATTGAGAAAAAATATTAACAGTAAAAAGGAAATGACCAAATGTCAGCGGGATTAAATGTTCTCTGTGAATAAGTACAGTACCTACATTTAATTATTAGAAAGTTTTGCTCTACTCCTACAGTACACTATTTTGCATGATCATGGTTGTAAATTGTCAAAATGTGGACCCCAAGCCTTAGCGGTGTCATGCACACAGCTAGACTATGTGTACATTTCTGTCCACTTTCCTGCTGTTATCTTCCACCTACAGTAGGTTTGCAAAGCGTTAAGTTAATGGGGGAGCTCTCCTTCTCCCTAGGAATGGTAGACTATTTTTTTGTAATACCAAAAGTAATTCACTTTTTTTTATATAGAGCAGCAAGGTGTGTGTGTGTGTGTGTGTGTGTGTGTGTGTGTGTGTGTGTGTGTGTGTGTGTGTGTGTGTGTGTGTGTGTGTGTGTGTGTGTATGTATGTATATATATATATATATATATATATATATATATATACACACACAGTGGTCGACAAATCACCAAAAAAATCTACTCGCCAAACAAAAAAATCTACTCGCCACTTAGTACCACACGGGTGCTGCTTGGGCCAATCGGAGCTCGCCACGATGTTAAATCCACTCGCCCGGGGCGTGCAAATGTATAGGTTTGTCGAACACTGTATATGTATATATATATATATATATATATGTATATATATATATGTATATATATATATATATATATATATATATATATATATATATATATATATATATATATAATTTGCACCCGCTGTAAATTTTAGAAATAAAACCATGTTAAAGTAGATCTGACAACAGAGGGTTAATATGACTATATACCATTGAAGGGGGTGAGTAAAAGTTTAATAAAAAATGTAATACTAGTGTGCGTGAGCAGGGGGTCGCCGGAGCAGAACCGCGTTGATTTGAGGTCCGGGGACCCCTGGCTTCCCGAGATACAGGCCCCGTTATGGGGTGCCGGTATCTCCTATGCATTTAAATCCCACAGTCACATGACACTACACTATTTTGCATGATCATGGTTTTAAATTGTCAAAATGTGGACCCCAAGCCTTAGCGGTGTCATGCACACAGCTAGACTATGTGTACATTTCTGTCCACTTTCCTGCTGTTATCTTCCACCTACAGTAGGTTTGCTAAGCGTTAAGTTAATGGGGGAGCTCTCCTTCTCCCTAGGAATGGTAGACTATTTTTTTGTAATACCAAAAGTAATTCACTTTTTTTTATATAGAGCAGCAAGGTGTGTGTGTGTGTGTGTGTGTGTGTGTGTGTGTGTGTGTGTGTGTGTGTGTGTGTGTGTGTGTGTGTGTATATATTTATATATAAAGATCAAACAGTCAGCACTCTGATGTAAAACAAAAGGCAGTTGCTAGTCCCATAGGGATCCACATAACATACAAACCAGCCCAAAGACCAGTAAGGAGACAGCAACCAACGAGGTGTAATCCAAAGAAGTCTGTATTGAAATAAACAGGTACACGAAAGCCAACGTTTCGGTCTCTCAGGGAGACCTTCCTCAGGGCCGTGCAAACACCACACTAACAGTGACCCTACTTATATACCCACACCCCTAGTGCAACCAATTAAACATAACCAATCACCAGCAACCTGTCATGATTTACCTGTTATGCAGCTGAGCACCGTTGAGAAACAACCAATGTCTGGACCAGAAGGAGTCATGCGGATCCACAAGCAGGAAAAAGCAATGTGGTAATCAAAGGCAGCCAACTCAGGCATCTGAGTCTGTAGATTCACGAGCAGGGAAACCCCTCCCGTGATCCAGGCTGCCTGCTCTGATGTCTATAGCCTGCGACCGGTGTCGGGAGCTACAGCGCGTCACCTGACTAGCCTGCGCGTCATAGGGCAAAGTGTGAGCCGGGGAGCCAATGGGAAACATCCATGCGCACTGGAAAGGTACGCAGTACCCTGATGGAGGAACCCTGGCAACCAAGGACGCCAGCACACAGTCTGCGCAGGCGCAGTAGTAAACACTGATAGAAAGGGCAGCGCTGCACCCACAGCACTAATGTAAGGCAGACACACGAGCCAAAAAAGGGCTGTGGCTGAAAATAAAGCCACAAAAGGCAGTGGTCAAGGTCCCAGGAGTACCAGCTGCACCCCACAATATAAAACATGACAATAAAAAGACAATCAAAACAAGGGAGTGACAGTGTGCAAGGGAAGTGAAGCTATGGAGGAACAATGTCCACACGTCAAAAATATGCATGCAAACATAAAAATAAACATTCAAATATGGTCAAAAGATCAAAGCAAGCAAAAATCAATGCGCAGGTAGCCATAAACAATTTACAAAAAACAGCCCAGTTTGAGCTCTTCGTTCAGTTCCCCTGGTGCCATAGTCCGCAGTTCAAAAATGAGTCTGGCCTCCTGTTGTAGCAAGATCTTGCCTCTGTCACCACCACGCGTAGGGATAGGGACCTGCAGGATAGGCATGCATCTAAGCGTTGCTAAGGAGTGTCTATGTTCTTTAAAATGTCTCGCGACAGGGAGACATTTAAGGTCCATGTCATCGCCACCGCTCACTAGGGCTTTCCTGATGGTAGTACGGTGCATGGCCATCCGCTCCTTCAGCATCCTCACAGTTTTTCCAATATATAGAAGTCCACAAGGGCATCTGATGTAGTATACCACAAATTTGGATTCACAATTAAGTGCCTGTTGGAGTTTGATGGGAATGCCACTGTGGGGATGATTGTAGCTGGGGCCCAATTGCATGAACTGGCAGTTAGTACAGCCATGACATCGATATGAGCCTGGTTTCTTGACCAACCAGGTCTTGGAGGTGGCATATTTCTCTATTGGATCCGATCCTGTCACCATGTCACCAATACTAGGGCCGCGACGGAAGCAGAACAACGGTGGTTCCTTGGCACATGTGCCTATCCTCTCATCATTTTGTAAGATCCGCCAATTCCCCCGGATGCATCGCTTGATGTCATTGGAGGCGGTGCTGAAAGTGCTGACTATGTTGAGTCTGTTAGTCTCCGTTTGTTTAGGAACTGATGTCAGTAATAAGCTCCTGTCAACCTGTTCCACCTTTTGTAAGGCGTATTGGATGTCTTTTTCACAATAGCCCCTCTCTCGAAAGCGGGCAGCCATCTGACCCAAAGCCCTTACGGACTCTGCTGGATCTGTTGTGATCCTCTTCACTCTTAAAAGCTGTGAGTAGGGGAGACCCCTTTTGAGTGGCAAGGGATGGTGACTGGATGCACACAGCAATGAGTTCTTGTCAGTGCTCTTCCGGTACAGTCTTGTAGCCAACGAGCCGCCAGACTTGTATACAATCGTGTCTAAGAAAGCAATTTCTTTAGAGCTGTGACTGAGAGTGAAGCGTATGGTGGAAGGAATGTTATTCAAAGAAGCCACAAACGCCAGCAGATCTTTTTCGCTGCCACCCCACAAAATGAACACATCATCAATGTAGCGTAGATATTTGACAATATGGTGTCCATAAGTCACATCATGGAGTATATGGGTCTGCTCGTACTGGTCCATGATCAGATTCGCATAGGATATATATAATTTGCACCCGCTGTAAATTTTAGAAATAAAACCATGTTAAAGTAGATCTGACAACAGAGGGTTAATATGACTATATACCATTGAAGGGGGTGAGTAAAAGTTTAATAAAAAATGTAATACTAGTGTGCGTGAGCAGGGGGTCGCCGGAGCAGAACCGCGTTGATTTGAGGTCCGGGGACCCCTGGCTTCCCGAGATACAGGCCCCGTTATGGGGTGCCGGTATCTCCTATGCATTTAAATCCCACAGTCACATGACACTACACTATTTTGCATGATCATGGTTTTAAATTGTCAAAATGTGGACCCCAAGCCTTAGCGGTGTCATGCACACAGCTAGACTATGTGTACATTTCTGTCCACTTTCCTGCTGTTATCTTCCACCTACAGTAGGTTTGCTAAGCGTTAAGTTAATGGGGGAGCTCTCCTTCTCCCTAGGAATGGTAGACTATTTTTTTGTAATACCAAAAGTAATTCACTTTTTTTTATATAGAGCAGCAAGGTGTGTGTGTGTGTGTGTGTGTGTGTGTGTGTGTGTGTGTGTGTGTGTGTGTGTGTGTGTGTGTGTGTGTGTGTGTATATATATATTTATATATTTATATATATATATATATATACACACACAGTGGTCGACAAATCACCAAAAAATCTACTCGCCAAACAAAAAAATCTACTCGCCACTTAGTACCACACGGGTGCTGCTTTATCAGGTTCACGCACTTGATAGTGCGCCAAGGACTTTGCTCTCTGTACTAACATTTCTGTTTATAGCTATATGGAATAGCTTGTTTATAGTCCTAGGCAGCCCATTCCCATACCCTCCCCCAATTTGGTGGTTTGTGGACTATTGTGTTTAGTGGTTATCCTTATCTAGTTTGGACACACTAATTGTCACATTTATTTAATTTATCTTCACTTGTTGTTCACTAAAATTTATTGTACACATATTTCACAATAGGTTGAGAGCTTGGTTGTAGTATAGTTTCTCTTTTTCACTCTCATTGGGTTAGTGCCTGTACATACAGGGTGCTTACCTCCAGTATTTTCTCAAATTATATATTTGGATAGTTGAGGCAATTTGTACTCGAAGTATATGAAATAATGTTAAGTTGATGTGTGTTGCACATATCCGGTATAATTAAACACTTCGTTATTTTTGATTGAACATGTCATTATTTCAGCTTCCTACATAGTTTACAGGTATTTCAGGATTGACAGATACAGAAGAAATTCTTTTTTTACCCGCCAGTTGGTACAGAATAGCAAATTACTATCCACTCATCCATGGTGGGTAATGCTCAGTGGTTGTTTATTTAGAAAATGAGGGATTTGGCATATACAGTAGTACCTGTGGGCTACAGCTGGAAAAAAAACAGTTTGGCAATAGAAAGCAATTTTCCTCAACAGATTGTGAGGAATGGCAACATATGTAAACAATCTCTAATAGAGAAAAGGGAAAGAAAGGGTCTATAATTAATCCACGGTATATAAATAAGAGTGGCGACATCAGTTGACGCACTCAACTTCTCCTAATGTTATCTTTTCATTTTCTTTGCTATCCTAAAGGACGTTTCCTCCTAAATTATCCCTCTATTGTATATTTATTTCTTACAGTGCAGCTTGAAGTTTCAATGGTTTTAAAGCAGCAGTCCAAGCGGCCGTTTTTATTTTATTTTTTGTATTGTTTTTTTCCCCTTTAATATGTGCATCAATACAATCCACACAATGATAAGTAATTGGCTAAGTTGCCAATAGATCTGTTCTCCTGTGATCGATCAGCGAACATTCTGCTCGGGGGGTTCACAAAATGGCGGTCAGTACAGCAGAAGAGGACCAAAGATGCAAAGTTCAGTGGGGAAGATCATGTGATCAGGCCGTCACCAAAGACAATGGGTGCACTGCTAGAGAGAGGGCAGGGATCAAAAAGGGGTGTGCCAGAGCCTGTTTCAGAAGAGGAAAGGGAAATGACTGTAAATGTTTGCTATAGAAAAAAAATGTGTGTTACATTACAATACATTAAAAATGTCATTCAGACTTGTTAAAAAAAGTATTTTCTCATAGTACAGAACTGATTTATTAAAAATCTACTTGTAGGATATTGCTTGGTCTGCAGCTTTAACAAGAACAGTAAGTTTATTTTTTATAAAGAAACAAAAGTAAAGTTGCAAAAACATTAGAAGCAAGCACAAAATGAAAATGTATCTGTAGCACCACTTACATAAAAGCATGCATCTCCAGGAATAACTACTGAATGAATAGCTAGAGCGTATTGTGTGTCTGGCCACTTCATGTAATGTAATGACCTGGGAGGGTGTTCTTTAACTATCTGTTATCATCATTATCTCACTGATGGTTTGTTCTTTTTCCAAGATATTATTGATTGAATGCTACTCTAGTATCTTTAAGAGCATGCACAAACCATGAAAGCTTGTAGTTCTAATAATAATACTATTTTAAATGTTTTTTTTTTTGTTTTTTTTAAAGGGAAATATATGCAAATGATGACCATTTTGAAACCAATTGCCTTTGATGTTATCCACTGCATGTCCCAGCTGTTTGATTACTATCTGTATGCGGTGTACACCTTTTTTGGACGGAATGATGCAGTAAGTGGGTTTGTGTGTGTAAAATAAATAAATCATCTAATGTTTCATTCAGCTTGTAGCTAGCTGTATCGAGTATTCTTGACTCATGGTTCAATTAATTCATTCATTATCTTAACTGTTTTCCTGTTTACATGGTGCATACAAAGAAACAGACAAAATCCATCCCAATTTATAACCGGAAGTCTTTCCACACAAAATTTAGCTTGGCAGTTTTGTACTGATTCAGCTTCTAACATTTTCTCCAAAATAATCCCGATCACACGTGTTTATTTTAGATAGTTTTTAGAGATTATTTTGGTTTTGTATATGCAGAAGATTTTTTTTTTGCTGTCAATGAACTTCAGACTTAAATGTTCCCACTTGTGTTATCTTTACATCTGTCATATACATTAGGACAGTGGCGGCTAACTCCAGGCCTCAGAGGCCACTAACAGGTCAGGTTTTAAGGATATCCCTGCTTCAGCACGTGGCTCAATAAGTGATTCAGTTAACAACAAAGCCACTTGGCTTTTTTTTATATTTATATTAAATGTCAATCACAAGCATGTTTTGCATTCTCTTACTGTATGAACATATATTTCCTCTGTTGGGAGACTATTTAAGGAATCCACAACCCTTTCTGGGAAGAGGTACTTCATCACATTCCCCTAAACCTGCCACCTCATGCTTCAGAGCATGACCTCTTGTTCTAGCATTTCATTTTCTCTGAAAGATGCCTCTCTCATGTACCTCATGTACCCCTTTATGTAGTTGAGCGTTTCTACCATATCCACTCTCACCCTTTTGTCCTCCGAGCTGTATTTCAATTTTTACAGATAAGTTGTATGGTGTAGATCGTGCACCATTTTAGTGGCCCTTTTTGGCAAAATCTCTTAATTTCTTTACTTCCTTCTGGAGATAAGGTTTCCAAACTAAACACAATACTCAAAGACAAGGTCTTACCAATGATCTGTAAAGAGATATCACTACAACCTAGCATCCTCCTTTCTTTTCCCGTTGCTTTGTTAAATGTATTGTCTGACATAATGACTCCCAGTTCACTTTCCTCTGTAGTAATTAACATTATAGTATTAACATATATATATATAAAATAATCCTGTATATTCTGCCCTTGGATTTTTGCGACAGAAGTGCAATCATTTTGTTTGCCCCTTCGGCAGTGTCAACCCTGTTTGATTTCTGTAAAAATACTATGTAGATATACCTGCATGATATATAATTTTCTCTACAAGGGTCTAACATGCACCAATTATATATTTCAGTATGAAGCCACAGGACTGGGTCTAAGCAGCAGCAGGCTCAGAACAACGTTGAATAGAATTCAAGAGAGTTTGATTGACTTGGTAAGAAATGGGACTTTGTTATTGCCTATTGTTATTACGAAATCCATTCTGTGCCAGTCGTATCTGAGATGAACTGCAAATCGGTACACTGACACACAGTAGATTCCAAATGGATCAAAAGGTTATTAGAAGCTCTTAAACTACAGATACAGCCAGATTTATTTTACATACTGATAACTTGGATCGAGTTGTAACGCAGAACATCACATAGTTTCCATAGGATTCAATATCCATGATTATGCTGGTATATGTTGTGATATTCTGCATTATTATGTGCCAGGAGCCACCTTTGGTACATCTGTAAATACACTGTACTAAGTGTGGTTACAAGATTTTAATTGCTTTAATTGTTTTTTGCATGTGACACGATGCAACACCTGTCATATGCTAATTTAAGTAATTTTCATACACTTTGCATATCCAAATTAGCATATGTCCCAGGTATCTCAGGAGTGTTCCTTTTTGTGTCAAAGTATCTCCACTTATTGAAGTGGCCAATGGCCTACTCGCAGCTAAGTCTAAGGGTTACTTCTCCTTACTAATTTTCCTGAATCTCTCTGCTGCCTTCCTTACTGTTGAGCATCCCCTTTTCCTGCATACTCTCCACTCCATTGGCCTCCTTAAAGCTGCAGTTCAGTCTTTTTTTTTTTTTTTTTTTTACATTTATTTTTTTACTTCAATAGTTTTATGTGTGCAATCTCTAATTACCTAAAGAACAGTATAGCTGCAGCTCAATTCGTTTTCCATGTATTGATAGGTCGAAATTTGGTGACATATTAAAAGCTGGCATTTGTTTATAATCTGCTTGACTGGCAGTGGAAGCTCATGAATATTCATGAGCACTGCTGCATTGACAAGTGCTAGAGGGAGGGCAGGGGTGTGCCAGAGCTTGTGACAGGACAAGAAGGGGCAGTGCCTTAGCAAATGGCTGTTAAAATAGAATACAAGAAAATTGGTCTTTCAAAGTTGTTTTTTTAAAAACAGAAAATGCTAAAAGTATTTTTTCTTACTACAGAACTGATTTATTAAAACAAACAAACATGCAGGATATTGACTGAACTGCAGCTTTAATGCAGCCCTGGTTCATGTCCTACCTATCCAACCACTCTTTCATTGTTTCCCTCTCTGGTGTCTCCCTCTCTTTACTCCCTCTTTCTGCTGGGGTTACACAAAGCTCTGTCCTTGCCCCTCATCTACTCTCAATCTAAATCTCTTCTCTTGGTGAACTAATACAATTGATTGGCTTTCAATATCATCTCTATACCAATGATTGCCAAATTAAACTTTACTCCCCTGACGTCTCCCCCTCTCTCTTGTTCCATGTCACCAACTGTTTCTACTCAAACTACTCCTAGATGTCGCACCATTACCAGAAGCTTAACATGTCCAAAACAGAACTAATACTGTTTCCCCCTTCCACTGCCATCTCTAACCCCAAATTCAACCTCACTGTCAATAATTTCACAATCTCATCAACACACCAAGCCCGCTGCTTAGGGGTCATCTTTGACTCTGTCCTCCTTCATTCCTCATATTTATTTTGTTACTACTATAAGTTCTACCGCCTACACCTCCAAACTATCGCTAGGATGCACCCTTTTCTCACTCCTGACGCAACTAAAATCCTAACTCACTGATCATGTCCCGTCTTGACTACTGCAAACTTCTCCTAGCTGGCATTCCCCTTGACCTGAGAGAGTTGTGGAGATGAGCGCATACAAAAGAAGAGAAGAAAGGCAAAATAAAATATATAGTATACACAAGTAAATGCTTGTGAAAATAGGGAGGGTGAGTATTCCCCTTGACCGCCTCTCCCAACTCCAATCCATCCAAAATACTGCTGCCAGACTCGTCTCCTTCACTCACTGCTCCACTTCTGCTGCGCAACTATGTAATTCCTTACAGTGGCTTCCCATATCCTCTAGAATCAAATTTAAAACCCTAGTCTGCTTTACAAAGCTCTCAACAATGCTTGCTCCCCTTACATCTTAGCACTCTTCCATAAATATATCCCTAAATGCCCTCTACTGTACATCCTGCCTTATTACATCCTCCCACTCCCGCCTACAAGGCTCTCTCTATAATTCCCTACCACGCATGATTAGACTCTCCCCCAGCATTCAGACATTTGAAAACTCAACTTTTTCAAGGAAGCCTATCTGGCATACCCTGAACATCCACCACCCCTCTGCCAACCCTATTGGGACTAGCTGAGCGGCTGGACCAAACTCCACGCTAACACCCCCTAACATCCTCACCGCCGAAACCTTAATTGAATCAGCTGTGCAGCTGGACCTTTTATTTATAACAACATTTATATAGCGCCCTTATCCATGGCGCTGTCCATTAGCTAGTAAAACAAAGGCGTGGTTACATATAGATTTGATTATTGAGTTATTGTTAAGATATCATTGTCGTAAGTAGGGGTGGGAACATTATGGTCACGCTATGGGTTAGGTACATTGAGAACTTTGGTTGGTGGGAAGGGGTTGGGGTCAGGTCTCCGAATTTAGTCTCGTCAGTGACATGGTGATGGGTCTGACAATGGAGGTGGGTAACTTTGGAGGGTTTTGGAGAGACTTTAGGAAGGAGTGAGGGTAGGTGAGATCATGGGCGTTGTGGAGGGTGGCGCAAGAGAGAAGATGGGATAGGAGGTTAACGGGGGATCATGGATTGTGATGGAAAAGAGATGAGTTTTGACTTGGCTTCTGATGATACGGATGGGGCAGATTGGATGTGGTAGGGGGAGCTTGTTACAGTGGAGGGGGGCGAGTAAGGCAAATTATCGAAATTTAGAAGTGGCACATAGGTCTGGGGGGAGAGTGAGGGTTATAGCAGTCAGGGAGCGATGAGGAGGGGAAGGAGTGTAGTGAGAATTGAGTGCTGAAAGGTAAGGTGGGGACAAGACCCTGGAGAGATTTGTAGACCATGGTGAGGAATTTGAAGAGGGAATGATGTTGGATGGGTAGCCAGTGGAGTTGGGTGACGGGTGGCGTGGGCAGAGTGGGGGAGATTGAGAAGTGTACAGGCTGCAGTATTTTGGATTTGTTAGAGGGTTATGGAGGAGTAGATGGAGAGACAGGAGAAGGGAGTTACAGTAGTTGAGACAGGTGAGGACGAGGAGTGAATGAGAAGTTTGGTTGAGGAGAGAGACATTTTTCTTATGTTGTATTGGTGGTAGCGACAGGTGGTAGTAATGGAGGGGATGTGTTGGACAAAGAGGAGGGAAGGGTCAAAGGTGACTCAAAGGATGCAAGCAGAAGGGAGAATTGGAAAGGGGGAAGGAGATGATGGGGATTGGGGAGATGGAAGGGATGAAGCAAGAACGTAAGGACTTGAGTCTTAGCTGGGTTAATTTGTAGAAATTGGCAGGACATCTAGGTGGAAAAGGCAGAAAGTCAGGCAGATATACAAATGTAATAGAATAGTAAGAAGGAGAAATATATTTGGATATCGTCTGCCAAAAAATTAGACATTGAATCCATGGGAGGAGATGAGGTCAAAGAGGGAAGCAGTGTAGCAGGGGAACGCGTTGCGGATCAAGTATGGAGCATTGAGGCACACCCACTTGGAGGCTGGTGGGCGGAGAAGATGAATTGTTGACGGTGACAGACTAGGAGCAGCGGGAGAGAGTATGAGAGGGCAGTGTCCGTGATGCCAAGGTTTGTGAGGGTTGAGATGAGTAAGGTGATCGACGGTGTCAAGGGCGGAAGAGAGGTGGAGGAGGATGCGGAAGGAGGAGAGTTTGGGAGAAAAAGCTGTGGATGGTGAGAAGGGAATGGGTGTGGATGAAGGTGGAGAGTTGGTTGTGAACAATGTGCTCGAGGAGTTTGGAGAATTATGGAAGGAGTGAGATAGGGCAAAAGTTGGAGAATAGGGCTGGATCGAGAGATGGTTTCTTGAGACGAGGTATGACTACCGCAGTTTTGAAGGAGTCGGGGTATTGTCCACTTGATAGGGAGAGGTTGAAGGAGTAGAAATAGCAGAGCAGGAGAGGAGGCAAGAGAGGGTGTAGGATGAAAGCATTTGATGATTGAGAGGAGATCATCAGAGGTTCAGCAGAAGTGGCGAAGGAGTGGGTATGAGTGGTGATTGGAGACAAGGTCCGTGGCTGAGAGTTGGAAGGGTGGCTTAGGTGAGAGAGATGGGGAGGGTTGTAGCAGGTTTAGTTTAGTTTGGAGAACAGTTGGTCTGTAATAGGTGATATTTAGGTAATAAGGGTGTTCTAGTATATTTATTTTTGATTTGAGAGTTGAGGTGTATTGGTGGAGGAGGAATTGGAAGGTGGAAAGGGAATGGGGAACGGAAAGATTTTCATGATCTCTCTGCTGTGTTTTGCGTTGGCAAGTGAGCCGGGCACATGGTGGTGGAGTGGTGCGATTGAATAGAGGGTGTAGAATAATGCAGAGTTTAAGGTGGATAGGGCAGAGTTCAGTGGGATAGAGGAAAATTATGGGAGTGGGGGGAGGAGTGATGAGGTGGAAGCGGTAAGGGATGATGCATCAATGGATTTGAGGTTTCTGCAAAGGATTGGGTTGGGGTGAGGACGGAGGGTGATGCAAAGGATGGTGGAGATGAAGTGATCGGCAGATGGGACAAGGAGTGTTCAGGGGGACTCGGCGTGGCATCTTGCTATGAGGATAAGGTTGAGGGTGCCTCTGTGTATGTGGGTAGGGGTAGATACATTGACAGAGAATCCAAAGGAGGAGATGAGGGGGATAAAGGCAGAGGCGGGGTTGCCAAGGTGAAGGTTAAAGTCACTGCAGATGAAAAGGAGGTTGGGAGGGGTTGAGAGTGAAGAAAGGAAGTAGTCGAACTCACTGAAAAATAGTGTGAGTGAGCCAGGGAGCCGATAAGTTACGATCATTGTGATAGGTATTGGGAAAGAGAGAGTAGACATGGAATGTAAAGCAGGAGGAGGAATGGGGGTGGGGGTAGGTGTCCTGGATGAGATGACAAGCTCATACTTATAGTCGTCACTAAAATCCTGACTCCAAGTGATGATTCATCAAATGAATGATAAAATGTAAATTGTTTATCCAAGATAAAACATAAATTCTAAATGCAAGAAGGTTTCAATCACAAACCCCACATATTTCTGCAACATGCAAGTGATTAGGGGGACAATATATAATGCAAATCTTCAGTGAGACCATGAAAATACAGCCACTTTGGTTATTTGGGTGATTTTAATTCAAAATAAAAGCATCTTATGTACAGTGGCGGCCGCCTTTAGCCTCCTGCGGCCTTTTCCCCGCGATTTTAAAAATTGCGGGCTGATGCGGGCCGTTTTCAGCAGTTTTGGGCGCCTGCGGGCATTTTCATTGTGTAGCACTAAGAGCTTTCATTGTCTAGCGCTATTAGCGCTATCAGGCGATTTCGGGCCGCACGGACAAGGCCCGTGAGAGACGGAAAACATCCCCGAATTTTTTCGGGATGTTGGAGATTAAAAGGGGCCGCGACAGTAGATGCTGATAATTCTACCATACTAAATAAAGTCTTATTTGAGACAGTGCTCAGTAACCAGTCACTTATTAGATCATACCCCGCGCTGGCCAGAGCTTTTCTGGGGAACCGTGATCAAATAACAGGTGATGGTCAGAAACTCACCACAGCTCTCCGTCTAGAGTAACCCCCTGCTTACCGGTAGCGTTCCTGGAGCTTGTGGATTGGAACTCGCACTCGTAGAAAGAGCTAGTAGAGAAAACTCCTACGCGTCTCATCGGAACTTTGACTTCATCGGGGGGGTATCGCATGGCAATGACAACATCTCAAATGTCCTTTATTAAAAGAGTTTTCCATGGTGATAAATTGATAAAAAAAATAATACATAACAGTACTTATACGCTGCTTTTTTGGAAGCTGCTAAACATTTCAGATTGTACAATTTACAAATTAGGTATAAAAACAAGTACATTGTTTAAAATATAAATGGTTACAAACATGAGTAAATATTATCTCATCAATTAGATGAACCCATCTATCATATGCACAGAGTTAACATGAACTACAATAGCTAAACAAGATCAAGGAATTACTAAACGATTGAAATTCTAAACAATGATATTCATATTAAGATAATTGTGGGCATGCTGGTTCAAACCGCATGTATAGTAACAAATATGCAACTACGGTAGATTAAATAGTTGCAACTCATGGCAATCAGTTACAAAGAGGATACATTTCTAGTGTAACTGGTTAATATATAAAAAGACATGAGGTACTCCTAGATAGAATGATACTTATTAGGACTGAACATTTTCAGTATATATAGATAAGTGTCACAATATCTGTGACACAAATGAGATCCTAATCACGTAGGTCTCGAATTGTTAAAGGTCCAATAAACTGGAAAACTGCAAAATAAAAAATACACAAATGTAGAGGCATACTGTATACAACCAACTATAGCAACAGCCAAGTAGAAGTTTATTGGGAGCATTAGGAATGTAACCCACTAGAATCCAGATAAACTGTAGCATTCATATTATAGCCCTCATTTTAAACACTTATTAGTAGAGTGACCAATCTACTGTATTGAGTTGCTACCTTCAGGTATAATATATAGATGTAATTGAGTTATTATAATATAATGTAGTGGGTTAAAACACCCCTTGGTAAACTATGGTACTAATGTCCAAATGTTTATTACGTTCATGAGGTGTTAAGTTTAAAAATCCAGTTGGACTCCCACTGTTTAAACCTATCAAACACTAATAATATTCGAGTCCCATCATTTTAATTGTTGAAGTGTCTTTTAGATGGTACTGTAAGAAGAAAAGTGCTTGGAAACACCATTAGTATGAAGACCATTTAAAATGGCTCTTCTGTGTTCCAAAAAGTGCACACAGAGGACACTTTGTGTGACCAACATAATGAAGGTCGCAACCACATGTGCTACAATAAATGACTTAAGAGGTCCTACAATTAATTTGGCCCTTCACATTAAAGCGCTCACCACTTAAATTACAGAAACAATTTTTACTCTGGAGGTGTTTACAGTACATGTCAAACGCCTAGCTCTTCAGCATTTAAAGGTTCTTTTTTTTTAGCAGCATTATCAGATGGTACAGACAGGTTCCTGAGTCTGGTGGGAGTTAGTATATTTTTAACATTGGTTTCTTTGCGAACCCCGACCTGAGGTGTTTCTGGAATATGACCCCTAAGTAAGGTCACATGCAAGAATTCTCCAGGGTGTTTTTAAAATGTGTCGAATTCTCATTGACGATTTGGTTGTATTTAGTAATAAATGGCTGGGTGCTTGACCCAGTGTTTGTAACGTGCAAGTTCCTTTTTAAACAGTTCTTACGATTTACCTGTTCCTTATAAGCTGTTAAAAGACCTGTTCTGTCTGTAATACTTAGTAAGCTGTATTCCCTTTTTTTTATTCCCAGTGGATAAGTGAAAAAGAAACATCCTTGGAGCAATTATTGATAAAGAATAGGGGGGAAAGATTAAAAGTGACTTTGATGCTTCGGGTTACATTTCCAGACTCTCCAGAACAGACTGTGGTTTGATTTTGTTTCCCTCTTGATTTTTCTTATTATCCTCTGTTGGCTACCAAGTTTTCAATGTTTAGTAAAAAAGATCATTTTCACTTGCCTTAAAGCAGCAGAACATGTGGAGGATTTTTAATAGATGGGAAACGGGGGGTCTTCGAAGCTGGACAGAATTCATTTCAGTTCTGGGGACACCCTGCTGTCCGATATACATACTCAATATGAGGTGCCGGTAGCAGCTCCACAGGTTTAAAGCTCCCGGTCACACGGACCAATAGGAAGTAGTAAGGGATTAGGTCACGGCTTCCTGTTGGTCCGCGTGACACGAGCTTTAAATTCGCCATTTCGATAGCTCCAGATGGAGCTGCTACCAGCACCCCCTTTGGAGGTAAGTATTTTAGGAAGCAGGGTGTCATTTCAAATTACCACATTTCAACTCTGGAGACCTCCTTCTTCAAACCTCTAACACAAGAAAAAGCAGGATTTCTGCTTTAAACGTGTACTGCTGCGACACACTTTATTCGAGCAAATACCCAGTATGTACCTGGCAGATACCTGGAATGTGCCGCTCCTCACCTCTGACAAGCCCCGTTGCGTTTGCCTTCCCAGCCATGGTTCATGCCTGGCTGACGGGTGGCTGATCTGTTAAATGATAATGATTAGGATTTAATAGGCTGCAATGCTTCGCGTGTCTACCAGATGGCATAAATTCATGAATTGTAATGCAGTATATATATATATATACTGTGCAGTATTGCAGCCAGCGGGATTAAAATGCTTCAATCCCTGCCTGGAAAATAACGCAATGCACTCGGGCAGAAAACAGTCACAAACCTCAATACACCCGGGTATACCCGAATTCGTGGGACTAGCCGAGCTCGAATAAAGTGTGTCGCCAGTGTAACATGAGCTTGTTCTCTGGTTTATGCAGTGCTCCTAGTCTTGTGGGTTAACTTCTACTTTAACTGTAGTCACTGGTAGAAACTATTGAATGCTTTTTAGGCATCTACTGTACAGTACCTTTCACAGCAATTTCTGTCTTATGTTCATGGCCAGGTTCTCAATGACTTTCCCTGGTTTTCCAGAAGAGATCTCCTGTTAGTTTTCCTATTTTGGTCTGTATCACCTTCTGAGGTTCTTTACAGACATACCTCGGTTTAAGGACACTCACTTTAAGTACACTCGCGTGTAAGGACATATCGCCCAATAGGCAAATGGCAGCTCGCGCCTGTCAGCATGTCCTGAACAACAATACCGTCCCCCTACCTGTACCGAAGCTGTGCGCAAATGGGGAGACTATAGAGGCTTTTATAACTGCCTTATTTACATCAGTTCTGCACGTATATGACGATTGCAGTACAGTACATGCATCGATAAGTGGGAAAAAAGGTAGTGCTTCACTTTAAGTACATTTTAGCTTAACATACATGCTCCGGTCCCATTGCGTACGTTAATGTGGGGTATACCTGTACTGTGTTAGCAAGTCTTTGTGTGAACATCCAACAAAACTATCTTTCCCTTCAGACTGATTGTGGGTATTGGCTACATGCAAAGCGTCTGCAGACAGGTCATCTCTTTTAAGCAGCAACCACCACGGCACTATTTCTTGCTTTAACCACCAATAAGATTGCAGTACTGAATCTCTTTTTCCCTAACCAGCCACAAAACAGATTATGCAACATACAGTACTGTAACACACAGACTTCGTTTCTAGACATATGTGCTTTTTTCCCCCTCAGTTTTGTCTAGCTTTTAACCACTTCCTGTACCATTGAGTGACTTTTAGGGCAGGCTCTTACAACAAGAAACATTTTTTACTTCAGTGATCAAGAAGACAAAACGTATGTAAGGAATAAATAAAAACAGCTTTGCATAAAGAGGAGAAAATATAGTAATTACACTTTTTAAATGTATCGTGTGGCTATATTTTGAGTACAGTTCTAAAGAAAAAATATCCAAGGAGGCGTGTGAAACGCGTTAGTGTCAGTACTACCATTTATGTTTTTCCAACTTCAATAAAACCTTTGGTCATTACGTTCCAGTTCTCCTCTTTTGCATCAGCAGTGCACCGGCAACTTCTCCTACTTGGATTTTTTTTCTCTTGTCTGTCATCAGCTCCTGGGAGCATGCACGGTGGGAGTTTGTCCAGCGGTACCGTGAGTCTCTTCACTTTCAACGTTATAGTGCTTATTGTGAGCCAGTTCGATAATATTTTGTGTACATTGGAGTCCTTGCTGAATCGTGGTGATCGCGCATTGACTCACGTTCCAGTGCGGCTTGATGCGTATACCTTCCACTCCAACAACAGGACTTGTATATCATTACACTATACTTACCTTCACGGGACCGCGCTCAGATGGACTTATTGTAATCAGGTATTACATTACCCCTGCTGATATATTAAGAGACTTTGATACCAATATTGGTTGTTTTATTTACGGTAGACTGGGGGTTCGTTGGAGCACCGGATTGGGGGCTCTCAGCTCATTTCTTCTACAATATATGAGTACAGTTCTAGGCCCCTCAAATCCTGAAGGATTTGATGGAACTACAGAAGGTTCAGATAAGAGGAACATGGATCATAAAAGGTATGAAGTGGAGGGATTGAGAACCATAGACAATGTCATTAAACATATTTGTGTAGCAGTGACAGTGTAACCCTGTGCTGTACATAACATGTTCCAAGCACAATTAGTTCCTTCCCCATGGAGCTTACAATCTAATTCTGGTGCCTGAGACACAGAGAGATGGTGAAATGCTAAAAGGTCACAAGGAGCTGACAGCGGAATTTGAACAAGACTTCCCTTGCTTCAAAGTCCATGTCATTGTTTTCAGTCAGTGCCTTTACTTTCTGAGCTACTCATTCAGCCCCTAAAAGGTAGACACTGCAACATACAGTAGAATAGAAATCACAAATAATATAAAGGTTTCATAGTAATTTATTTAAACTGCTACAGTATGTCTTAAGGATGTCCAGTTCTTAATTATTCCCAGTATCCTCCAATACTGACCGGTTTTCAAGGTGAAATGCTGTAGTTGGCTTATTGGATCATTTGATCTGATGTTATAGAATTTCAAATTGGTAAAAAGACCTCATATCTGACAAAAGTGGTTCACATTTGTCCTCTTCAGGATCTCATTAAAAGACCATCATTCTACTCCCAGCGATCAGGGATTCTTATTTGATTAGCTTTTTCCTCCTGGGATCATTCCAGCTGTCCTCTTTTTCATGACAAGCAGGCCACTAAAATCTATATGAGCAGTGTTAAATATAATGCATACTGTATGTGTTAAAGCTGTCAAGTTATTGTGTTAACATAAACACAAAATACAGTAAAACCCGAGCATGAGAAAAAGTAAGCACTGATTAGAATAAGGTAAATTAATTATTACATAAATATTTTAATGTGTTGACTATCTTAAGTTCTGAAAGGGACTGATCATGCGTTTATTGCTATATGCAGGATGTGTGTAATCATGTTATGTCTGTAAATATAATTAGCTACGCATTGCTTACACACAGATGGGGTATTTTAAAATTAATTTGTTAAAGCAGATAGGCCTTTTTTCAAAAATAGCGACAGTAGATTCATTATTTTGCTGTTGCATACAATAGCAATAACTCCTTTATACAATATGTTCTATTTATAAAATACATCTTTATTTTCATATCTGAAGCAGTTAACTTGGCTTTTGGTATATGAATACATGTTAACTTTGGTCTAAGGACTCCTAGATGTAGGGAATTTTGAAAACATGTTTTATTATTAAGCAAAATGCTACTTGAATTACTTTTGAGTATACACAGTTACAGTTTTTCTGTAATTAATTATACCTTTCACATATTGATCTCATTCCTGGAACCTTCTCCCTTTACACCCCTCCAGTTAATACTTCTACATACTCGAATATCACCTGTGTTTATTGTGTAGGCAGTTGAAAGTCAGCAACGAGTAACAGTGTTAAGCCGATTTGGGCTTACTTGAAAACGTATATTTCCTACGTGTATTTAAAATATTTTGTACAGGTGAGAGAAAAAAAGATAAAAAAAATACTGTTGGTTCTGTATGCTGAAGTGTGTTCAATTTAAGAAAATGAAATTAATTATATGGCAGTGATTTCCACAAATGCGTTGCAGGCTGTGCACTGATACTGTAGCTATGTGCTTGTCCACTAGTCTGGCCAATCTCTGCTGAATGCTCGTCTGTCTAGGGCCTTGATGTATGTGTTCGGAGACAAGCTCAGAACGACTAGAATGGTTCACAATCCAGAAGTACATTTTATACTGTTTACGCTGTTTGCGAACTTTTGCGGTTTTACTAATGCTTACTATCACTAACGGAAAGTCATCCAGAGTAAGAAGAATAACCAGTGTAAGCTTTTCATTTATTGTTAGCACATATTATTGGTACTGTATGGCAGGGGTGCTCAACTCCAGTTCTCAAACCACCACCCCTAACAGGTCAGGTTTTGAAGATATCCTAGTTTCAGCACAGGTGGCTCATTGATTGAGCCACATGTGCTAAAGAAGTGATTCTAAAAACCTGACCTGTTGGAGGCTTGAGGACTGGAGTTGAGCACCCCTGCTGTATGGTATATTGAATGTCTTTGTTTATTTTCTATTTGATTTACAGTTACTTATATACTTGACTCAAAACCAGGATCGAAGAAGAAGACTCAGCACTGCATGAAAGTGATAAATAAAATTTGTATTAGACCAACCAAAATAACCAACTTTTTGGTCCGCTGTTGGAGTACACTGAGGAAAGTCCCACAGAGGACCGAAACGTTGGTTAGTTTGGTTGTCCCAATACAATTCTTTATTGATCACTATCATGCAGTGCTGAGTCTTCTGCCTCGATCCTGATGTTGGGTGAAGTATTTCTATATTTATTTTTATGTCTTGCACACTTGTGCTTTCTTGTTTTTTTCCCAGGTTTGCTTGTTATACATGTGTGTGTGTGTATGTATGTATATATCCTCCAAACTAACCTCGCTCACGGCTGTAGAGTCCTGCAGCTCCCAGGTACATCATTCTGGGCAGTCCCACAGCCACTTGACCTGTCTGCAGGTTCTGGAAGAGGCAGCACTGATAGGGAGCAACTTCCTGCCTCTTAAAGACATGTTCTGGAGCTAGTTGTTCAGATCCTAACACAGCATACATCTAGGGTGTGGTCTGCAGAGTGAGGGAGGTAACCCTTCAGTCACATACCGTATTTTCTCGATTGTAAGACGCCTTCGATTGTAAGACCACAATCGCCCTTACAATCGAGGATAATTACTTTTTCAATTACCATGTTTCAGGAGAGGTCCCATGTCAGCGGAGGATGAAGCGGGCGACGGCGGCAGGAGAGGTCCCACGTCTGCAGATGGTTGAAGATCGACAGCGGGTGGGTCTGTGGCAGCAAGACATGTCCAAAGTCTGCAGGTAAATGAAGATAAGACAGCGGGCGTGCAGTGGGGTGCGGCAGCAGGAGGTCATAATAGCAGGAGAGCTGAGCAGGAGCAGAGCGGCATAGGGGAACGGCTTGGGAGGTGCACACTGTAACCAGAAGTCAGACACCGGTCAACTTCCATTGTTAGTGTGCACCTCCCAAGCTGTTCCCCTATGCCGCTCTACTCCTGCTATTATGATCTATTAGCCGCCTCCACCACCGCACGCCCGCTGTCTTCTTATCTTCATTCACCTGCAGACTTGGGACCTGTCCTACCGCCGCCACCGCACTCCCGCCTGCTGTCCATCTTCAACCATCTGCAGACGTGGGACCTCTCCTGCCGCCGCACACTTCGTCCTCCGCTGACATGGGACCTCTCCTGAAACATGTTAAGTGAAAAGAGGGGGTTAGTACTGTAGACCCTTTTTTTAATACATCGATTCTAAGATGCACTCCGATTTCAGACATGTGAAAATCGAAAAAAAGGTGCGTCTTAGAATTGAGGAAATAGGGTATATATAATGTGACTGAAGGGTTACATCCCATACTCTGTAGACAGGCAGACCACACCCTAGATGTATGCTGTGTTAGGCTTTGGTCCCGCTGCGTCCGGCGGCGCGTGCGCGTTACTCACCAGCAGGGGTATCCTCCCGAGCCGGTCCCAGTCCCCCCTCGCTGCACGGCTCACTACGCGCTGTGATGCGTTAGCCGCCAGGGGATGCAAGAGAATTGCGATCCTGAGCGGTGACGCGTCACGTTGTGCGCTGGATAGCCAATCAGCGCCGGGTCTGGAGTTAGAGGCAAGTTTCCCCACCTCCAAAAGGTGGGGGTTGGGGGGAAGTGTGTGTGTGTGTGTGTTTATTTGTGTGTATGTATGGGGGGGGGCCGACAGGGAAGGGGGGGACAGCACGGAGAGCCCTCTGCTCAAACCACGCCCCCCCGCTTCAGCTCCCGCTCCCTACAGACCGCATATAGCAGTCAAGTGCCTCTCCACGCGCCGCCTGTCTGCAGTGCAGGCGCGTGGTCTGAGGCAGCGGGGCCTTAGCCTTACGATGTGAACAATTAGCTCCAGAGCATGTCTTTAAGAGGCAGGAAGTTGCTCCCTATCAGTGCTGCCTCTTCCAGAAACTGCAAACAGGTCAGGTGGCTCTGGGACTGCCCAGAAGGATGTACCTGGGAGCTGCAGGACTCTACAGCCGTGTGCGAGGTTAGCCAGAAGAATGTCAAGCCGCCCAGAGGATGTGCTGGTACAGGAGATTGACTTACTTCAGGAACCTAAAGTAAGGACAATATAGTCTGCTTTTGTTGCACTGCCTGTGAATCAACTACAGTATCCCTGAGTTTTGTTTAACCGGTAAGCGGGGGAAGCCAACCAGGATAGTTAGGGGCAAGATGTAATGTGTAGTTAGTGCTCAGAGAGGAGCTAGGCATTTTGTTTATTTTTTGCTTTGTTTTGGTCTTTTAAGTACAAACCTGCTAATAGATCCTTATGCTTCCTGCCTTTAATGTGAGAGAAAAGATCCTGCAATCTGGCTGAGTTGTCACAATTGGTACAGTATGCAGGCACTCTAAAAGGCATAGCACCTAAAAGTCTGGGTTTGGGAAAAAATGGCTGTTCAACAGGAGTAAGACACCTACAGACACCCCACCTGTATTACTACCAGCTGTGATTGTAGCATGTTCAAAAAAGTATTGATGTAGTGGCGCCGCTTCATCTTCCGAATTATCTGCAATTCTCTGTTGGAAATGTATATATAATTTTTGGAAACTTAGATATTGTTTTCCGGTTTCAATTATGGGCTATATTTACAAAGTGGTGCTAAAACGTAAGGTACCTTAAGGCCAATTTACATAAAAGTTTATTACCACTCTTCCCTGTTCACATAAACACATTATAAAAACACATACAAATTGCAATGACCTGCACTGTGCCTGTGAAATGAATGAAATGCTTAGAAACCTAAGGGGCTCACTATCTAATTTTGTGCCTAACTGATTTCCTAAATCAGACCATAAAATAGGTATTTAATAAAGCCCTCATCCTTAGTATTTTTGTTGGAAATGGCGAAAGGCCTCCACAATTTAGCAGCAGATACAATACAGTACACCATCAACATGAAATTAAAGGTTACATCAATAAAAATGTGGATTCTAAAGCAAGGTGAGGAAGGGGAGGAAATGGACAAGAAGAGGAAGGTGTTTAGATTCTTTAAGTAAGAAGGGACGGATGCATCATATCAGAATTATAATGAATGTAACAAAAATTGCAAAAGGGCAATCAAATTAGCAAAAATGGATAATGAAAAAAGGATTGCAATAGAAAGTAAGATCAACCCTAAACATTTCTTTAAGTACCATAATAACAAAAAAATGAGAAAAGAAAATATAGGACCCTTTCAGTGTGAGATGGGCAGGCAGATTATTTTAGATAAGGAAAAAGCAGGAGGTATTAACACTGTGTCAGGATGACCATGGTTAGTGAGAAGACAACACGATTCTTTTGGTGAAATAATATGCTGGTGGATTTATTTGTCCAAAAGTATAACAAAACAATGGGTGCTCTGTTCCTTTAAGTGAAATAAACAAAAACCTATCCCCGGTCGGGGAACTAACTAAACAAAAGTGCAGCCTATCTACCTGGCTGGCTAGCTAACCAAGACCAGACCAAAAATGTTCACTAGCCCCAGTTGGCTCCTTACCTGGGAGCTTTGTTTCCCCTTGGGACAGCATTAATATGAGCTGTCTGTCTGCCTGTCTGTCTGTCCTCTCTCAGTGCCTGAGAGAGACTGCTGCTCCAGAGGCACTTCCTTTTCCTGTTTTTAAAGCAGGTGAGCTAGCTTAACTAGGAGCATCTGTGGATTGCTTAAACAGCTGTGTTAACCCCTCGTCTACTGGAAAGCAGGCATACTCCTGCTAATGTATACAGAGCCAATGACTGTCACAACACATTATTTACCTCTTTGTTTACCAGGGAAGAATCAATTTCAATAGTAGTGCTGCAGGAGGAAGCCACAACCTCCATATTAATGAACAATTGGTTAACTGAGGAAGAAGTTCATAAGCTGCTTGAAAAAAATTAAAGTAGATAAAGCACCTGACCCAGATGGCATACATCCAAGAGTTCTCAATTAGTTAAGTTCAGTAATAGCCAAACCATAACATTTAATATTCAAGGACTCAATTTCCATACGCTCAGTAACACAAGATTGGCATAAAACAGATGTGCCTATATTTAAAAAGGGAGCTAAATCACAACCGGGGAATTACAGACCTGTAAGCCTGACTTCAATACTGGGGAAACTACTTGAAGGTTTGATACGGGAAAATATTCAGGAATACCTAATGGAAAACTAAATTATTAGTAATAGTCAGCATGGATGTATGAAGGATAGATCATGCCAAACTAACCTTATTTGTTTCTTTGAGGACGTAAGTAGGAATTTAGACCAGGGCAATGCAGTTGATGTGCTTTACTTTTAGATTTTGCAAAGGCTTTTGATATGGTTTGTGTCTACACAAGAGGTTGGTGTACAAAATAAAGCAAATTGGACTCATTAATAATATATGCACCTGGATTGAAAACTGGTTGAAGGATAGACAACGGAGGGTTGTCATAAATGGAACTTTTTCAGATTGGGCTAAAGTCTCCATCTTTGCTGAGGATACTAAATTGTGTAAGGTAGTAGAATCAGAGCAGGGTGTAATTTCTCTCCAGAAGGACTTGGAGAGACTGGAAATGTGGGCAGGTAAATGGCAGATGAGGTTTAATGCAGATAAATGTAAGGTTATGCTTTTGGGATGCAAGAATAAACAGGCGATTTATAAAGTAAATGGGGATACATTGATGGAGAAGGATTTAGGAGTGCTTGTAGACAGCAGGCTTGGCAATCGTGCCCAAAGTCATGCAGTAGCTGCAAAGGAAAACAAGATCTTATCTTGCATTAAACGGGCAATGGATGGATGGGAAGTAAACATAATTATGCCCCTTTACAAAGCATTAATAAGACCACACCTTGAATATGGAGTACAATTTTGGGCACCAATCCTTAAAAAAAGACATTATGGAACTAGAGAGAGTGCAGAGAAGAGCCACCAAATTAATAAAGGGGATGGACAATCTAATTTATGAGGAGAGGCTAGCTAAATTAGATTTGTTTACATTAGAAAAGAGGTGTGTAAGAGGGGATATGATAACTATATACAAATATATACGGGGACAGTACAAGGAGCTTACAAATGAACTATTCATACCAAGGGCAGTACAAAGGACTCGGGGGCATGCCTTTAGGTTGGAGGAAAGGAGATTTCACCAGCAACAAAGGAAAGGGTTCTTTACAGTAAGGGCAGTTAAAATGTGGAATTCATTACCCATGGAGACTGTGATGGCAGATACAATAGATATCTTCAAGAAAAAGGTTGGACATCTTTTTAGAAAGGCAAGGTATAAAGTGATATACCAAATAAATAAACATGGGAAGGATGTTGATGCAGGGATTAATCCAATGGAAACAAATGTTGAAAGGGATGGCCCCCCACAACTCTTCATGTGCTACAGAGTGTTACTCCAGGAATATATAGTCCATTTATGTATTATGCAAAGCGATGACGGATACTCAGGGGTTAATGATTGCAAGCAAAGTCTCCGGACTTTCCCCTAGTGTGGGAGCAGCCTGGTGGTATACAGAGGGTTGACCGGAGTGGTTTTGCAACCAACTACGGACCCCTCTGACATGTATGTCCCGCACATATATGGCTGGTCACCTGGGGTAGCTTATAAACAATATACAATAAAGTAATCACTTACTCAAGTGTTACTGGTCCGTCCGAATCGGCGTGCTCCAGGCTGCTGGCAATGAAGTGTAGAAAATCCTCCCAATGAAGTGAGTAAATCAGCGGGCACTGCTTGACAAAAATGGATGAAGGCTGGACTGCGCAAAAAAATGCCTTTATTAGATCATGGCAAAATACAGATTTAAAAAGGGAGAGAGTCCCCCCTCAGCGCTCTAACGCGTTCCACCCCTGTCAAAGACAAAGCCCCGCAGGGGTGGAACGCGTTAGAGTGCTGAGGGGGGACTCTCTCCCTTTTTAAATTTGTATTTTGAAATGATCTAATAAAGGCATTTTTTTGCGCAGTCCAGCCTTCATCCATTTTTTTTCAAGCAGTGCCCGCTGATTTACTCACTTCATTGGGAGGATTTTCTTCCAGGGATTAATCCGATTGCCAATTCTTGGAGTCAGGAAGGAATTTATTTATCCCCTTATGAGATATCATTGGATGATATGACACTGGGGTTTTTTGTTTGCCTTCCTCTGGATCAATAAGTAAGTATACAGTAGATATAGGATAAAGTATCTGTTGTCTAAATTTAGCATAGGTTGAACTTGATAGATGTATGTCTTTTTTCAATCTTATCTACTATGTAACCATGTGTGGGAGTTTGCTACTTTCAAACAACTACAGGTAGACATACTAGGATAATTGTGTTGGAGTGGGGTTAACTATGTTGGGTTCAACTGAATTTTACAAATCTAATTTTGGAATGTTTTGACATTTGAACATTGCAGAATGATGTAGATTTTCTATGTTGTTTTTCTTTGTTATTAATTGTTGGCTTTTCCAGATAATGAGACATTTGCCATGTTAGTTTTGTGATATGATACTACTGTAAATCATAAATACAAAATATTTCATGCAATTTATCTATGTAGCATAATCCTTCATTTTGACTTTATTGAAACGCCTTTTTTATGTTTTTAACATAGTGCATATTTTTCCCATTCCTTATACTGTAAATCAAGGTGAGGTTTTTCTAAGAAGTTTAAAAATGTCACACAAATGAAATAGATCTAGCTTCCTGCTTTCCCAAATGTTACTTATGCAGGTATTATATATGTAAAATAGGTTGACCTGAAAGCGTGGTCTGACATTTATGGCTGAGTTGTTTTGGATAATATTATGCAGTATGTGGTAGGACACCCATGCATAGTACATTTTGTTCCTCCAATGAATATCCTATTTGCGTTTATTATTCACAATTTTTTGTGAAAGGCAGATCTTTTAACATAGAAGTTGACAGCAACTATAAACCACTTGGCCTACCTACTCTGCCCATTTTCCTCTCTATTGTAAAACCTCAGATCCTATTGTAATCCTTGGTTTTATTTTATAAAAAGCATTTTTTTTATTCCCTTATTGCATTGGCCTTTACCACCTACAGCTATTATAGGGAAGCTATTCCACAAATCCACTACCAGATTTGTCAAGTATTTCCTCATTTTTCCCGGAATCTGCCACCCTCTAGCTTCAGAGCATGACCCCTTGCTCTATCACTTCTCTTTATCTGAAATATGCTTTCATCATATACATATATATTTCTATCATAACCTCCCTCTCCCTTCTCTCCTCCAAACTGTTCATATTGATTTCCTTTAGTCTTTGCTGATAGTTTCATCTGTACATCATAAAACTTGTCGGTTCTGGCCCTCCTGCCTCCGCAGCCGTGGGATCGCAGCAGCCAGACTTAATGGCCCATCGGATTAACACAGCTGGGGTCCCTGCATCTTAACTGGACTCACACTGTGTGAATCCTACCGGGCTGCACCTGTCAGTAAGCACACTATGAGATTGAATCAGTCACTCTCCCTGTGCGGCTCTAACAGGCGATCGCGGGACTATTATTTTATTTTAATAATACAGTATTATAGCATGGGGTCTCGGGAGCTGAACCGCTTTAATTTCAGGTCCGAGGACCCCCTGCTTACCGAGTTACAGGGAAGTTGCCCCGGAGGAAGCTGGTTAGGCCTCCCGGGTGGGTAGCGAGAGGGGGGGGGTTAACCCCCTTAATTACTATAGTGATTAATAACTGCTAAGGTGATTAAGGGGTTAGTGGTCAGTAGTTACTGTGGTTTTTTTTTATTTTACTGTCGGTGCCCAAAGAAGACGAGGGGTATGAGGATGGCCTTCATCTTGGTAGGGGTAAGTACAACTTAAATTTAATATATGCTGGTTGGGAAATGTTTTGGTTAGGTTTTATTTTGTAATGAGCAATTATCCAGATATGGATAATAGGGATTTTGCCTATTGCTCTACTGTATGGGTTGGGAGGGTGGAGTTGTTTAATGTAGAGGAGGTGGGTGAAGGGGTTAGTTGCCCCAGGGTCAGTGGTTATGCCTCTCGGGTGGGTAGTGGGAGGGGTTAACCCAATCATTACCATAGTGGTTACTACCGCTAAGGTAATGAAGGTGTTAACCCCTTCCGGTAGGCCTAACCACCCACCCTGGGGCAACTACCTCTTTCACTGTCCCCCTCTACCCCCAATAAACCAGATAGTCTGGCTTAACCCCTTCATTGCCTTAGCGGTTAGCTGCTAAGGTAATGAAACTGCTTTTATTTTTATAATACAGTATTGTAGCAAGGGGGTTTCGGAGCTGAACCGCATTGATTTGAGCCTCGGGACCCCCTGCTTCCCGAGTTACAGGCCCCAGTATGGGGTGCAGATATCCCTCTGCTTTGTTTAAATCGCCAGGTTACCTGGACCATGACGCAGTAGAATTTAAACATTGCTGGAATATTAGCACCCCATAATTGGGGCCTGTAACTCGGGAACAGGGGGTCCCCGGACCTGAAATGAATGCTATTCAGCTCCAGAAACCCCCTGCTACAATATTGTATTATTAAAATAAAATAAAAGCCGCACGATCGCCTGTTAGAGGCACAGGCAGAGTGACTGATTCAGTGCCCGTCTCTTACAGACAGGTGCCCGGTAGGATTCACACAGCACAAGTCCCATTAAAATGTGTTAATCCGATTGGCCATTAAAGATTGCTATGGCTATCTAGCGTAGTGTTTGCGAGATGCTCAGGGATTTCCTTCGACGTTGGACCAGAACAATCATCTGTAGATCATGCACTAATTTAGTAGCCCTTCTTTACACAATCTCTAATTTATTTATTTGTTTCTGATTATATTGTCTCCATAATTGAACATTGTACTCTAGGGCCCAGATCCCCAAAAGAGTGCTATACTTTAGCACACCTTTACTCCCATTCATGTGAATGGATATAGGGCTAGGTGAGGTGTCAAAAGTAGTCTGTAAAGAGCCATCAGTACCTCTCCCCATGCAAAATAACATCCTGCTGGCTTTTTCCTCTTTACTTTGTTACATTGCTTGCCTAACTTTTAAGTCTCCTGTAATAACTCCCAGATCCCTTTACTCTGTAATGGTTGACATTATAATATCATTATTCATATACTTTGTCTCCTGATTTTTGTGGCCTAACTGCATGATTTTGCACTCTGGGGTATTAAATTGTAGTTGCTTGTTCTTGACCACTCCTTTAATCTACCTAAACATTTTGTAAAGCCTTTTGGAGTGTCACCCCTGTTGCATATACTGTATTTGAGCCATCTGCAAAAAGGCATACCTTTCAAAATGATTTGTAATGTTACTAATAAATATATTAAAGAGCAAGGGTCCAAATACATATTAGTGAGGTACTCTACTGGTAATCTTCCCCCTCCTCTGAATGCACTCCGTTTACCACGTCCATTCAAATATCTTCAAATCCAGTCCCAAGCAATGCAACTCGTTTATCAGTCTTCTGTGTGAGACAGTGTCAAAAGCCTTACTAAAATCTAGGTAAGATTAATCTACAGCTTTACCCTGATCTTTTACCTTAGTCACCAAGTCAAAAAGAAATCAGATTTGTTTGATATCGTCTTCCCACCAGTAAATAAATGCTACCTATGATCTTGTATATTTCTGGATTTTGGATATTCAACAATTATTACTTACAGCAATGTTTCCATTAATTTCTCCACTACTTACATCAGGCTCACTGGCATGTAGTTACCAGCCTCTCCCCTACTTCCACTTTTGTGAAGTGGAACTACATTTGCTCTTCTATGGTCATCTGTAACTTCACCTGTTGATAACAACTGATTGTATAGTTCTGTTATTGGTATTGCCAGCACCCACTAATTGTAGTATACTTAGATGTATATTATCCTGTCTGGTCTCATTGACTTGTCCACTTAAAGTTTCATTAGGCTCTTCTCTGTAAATTGACTTGTATCCACCTGCTTTCATTTTATATCTTTGTTCCCTGACTGGTCATTCCCCTTCACGTTCTGCTGTGAAGACAGATCAAACATCATTTTTAAGGTACCTGTAGTCTGCTATGCCTTTATCTTCCTTTACATGACCTTCCTCTTTTGTCTTTAGCTATTCCTAGTTTTTCTCGTTTCACTTCTATACCTAGAAAAAATGTTTGGGCCCCTTTCCTTACTGACTGATCTTTTTTCCTCTTCCTCCTTTTAGCCAACCTTATATACAGTGGCAAGAAAAAGTTTATGAACCCCTTAGGATTTTCCCATATTTCAAAGCTAAAATATTATTAGATCTAAAAGTTCTAATAATAGATCAAAATAACCTGGTCAAACAAATGACACAAAAATATGATACTTTTTCAACATTTATTTATCACAAATCATTTAACATTCAATATCCATGTGTGAAAGTATGTGAACCTTTAGATTCAGTACATGGTGGCACCCCCTGAAGCTGCAATTACTTTAAACGATTCCGTAACTGCTGGTCAGTCTCTCACATGCTTCAACTCAGTGAAATTGGGGCTTGTTTGCATGGACAGCTCGCTTCAGGTCCTGCCACAATATTTTGATGGGGTTTAGTTCCAGACTTTGACTGGGCCATTCTAAAAATGCAGAATTTCTTCTTATGAAGCCATCCTTTTGTAGAACTTGCTTGTATGTTTAGGATTATTGTCTTGCTGCATGACCCACTTTCGTTTCAGCTTCAGCTCACGGACGGATGGTCTGACATTCTCCTTTAGAATCTTCTGATACAATGCAGAATTCATGGTTGTTTCAATGATAAGCCATCCAGGTCCTGAGGCAGCAAAGCAGCCCCAGACTATCACACTCCCACCACCATGCTTGACAGTTGGGATGAGGTTTTTCTGTTCAAATGCAGTGTTTGATTTAATGTTTCTCATTGAGGCCAAAAGGTTGTACCTTTGACTTGCCTGTCCAGAGAACATTGTACAAGTGTTGTGGATCATCTATATGCTTTTTGGCGAACTTCAGACAGACAGAAATGTTCTTTTTAGAGAGCAGTGGTTTCCTCCTGGCTATACTTACATGAACACCATTCTTGTTCAGTCTTTTTCTGATAGTTGAGTCATATTAGCCAAGGCGAGAGTGGCCTGCAGATCTTTGGATGTTACTCTGGGGTTCTTTGTGACTTCTTGGATGACATGGTTTGTTTTTGGAGAGATTTTGGTAGTACGACCACTCCTGCGTAGAGTGACGGTGGTCTTTAACTTTCTTCATTTGTAGACTGTTTGACAGTGAATTTTTGAGCCCCAAAGCCTTAGAATTTTTTTTATAACCCTTTCTAGATGGATGAGCATCAATAACTGGTTTTCTGAGGTCCTCAGAGATTTGTTTTTATTGTGGCATGGTGTGTTTCACAAAGTTTATGATCTTTATATAGGGGGGGGGGGGGGGGCTCTAAAACTCCCCCCTGAAGATCTACCTAATTATTTAAACATAATTCTAATTATTTAATTTAGCTGATAAAACCAGGGTTTCAATAACTTTTGCACATACCCGTACTCTTAATGACTCATTGTTTGTCTAAGTCATAGATTATTTTGTTTCAAAAGACATGGAATTAGTTAATATAAACCATATTGGATATTTGTTTGATTTAAGAAGGTTATCATGGAAAAACTATGGAATTTCGCCACCGTAGTTATCTATCTTGTACAGTATGAAGACGTTTACCCTTGTTTGTAGTATTGCTATGTATCATGATGATATGCCAGAGAGTTACTAAACTATATCGTAGTGTCAGATGTGAAGATGACGTGTAGTAGTGGTAATATAACTGCATGAAGCTGATGAAACTAGTTCTTGGCTGTTTCCAACCTCTGTTAAAGCTGTAGTTCAGTCTTTTTTTTTTTTTAATTAATTTTTTTACTTCAATAGTTTTATGTGTGCAATCTCTAATTACCTAAAGAACTGCATAGCTGCAGGTCAATTCGTTCTCCATGTATTGATAGGTCGAAATTTGGTGACATAATTAGTGAAGGGATCTGTTTATATTCTGCTTGTCTGTCAGTGGAAGCTCATGAATATTCATGAGCAATCCTGCACTGACATGTGCTAGAGGGAGGGCAGGGCTGACAAAGGGGTGTGCATGGGCTTGTGACAGGACATGAAGGGGCAGTGCCTTAGCAAATGGCTGTTAAAATAGAATACAAGAAAATTGGTCTTTCAAAGTTGTTGTTTTTAAAACAGAAAATGCTAAAAGTATTTTTTCTTACAACAGAACTGATTTATTAAAAAAAACACATGCAGGATATTGACTGAACTGCAGCTTTAAATCACTAGCAAATGGATTGAAATCTAAATTGGTAGAGATTTGTACATGGAAAATTCCATGTACAGAGCTGAGTATACTGCTGTTATTTTAAAGTAAATACAGCTGAATGTTACTTTCATTGAACACATCTTGGAAATAAGAAACAGCTTTTATGTTAAATGCATGAATTCCATTAATTCATAATCATGGACTCAACCAAAAGCCAGAAAATGGCAATTAAAAATAAGTATAGCATTTGGGAGTTTTATTGTGACAAAAGGATGAAAAGCACTTGTTTTCTTTTGAAGGATTGATGACAAATATACAATTTCCCTAACGTGTAACTTCACTATTTAACTACATATGCATATTTATAAGACTTCAGTCTAGTTTTCAAAAGTAGCAATT